>NW_028301563.1:33650000-33785000 GCF_042242905.1 Orbicella faveolata
TTATAGAAACATGCGTGGACGTTTGGGAGAACGAGAAATGCTGTGGGAACACAAGCTGCAGGCGAGTGTTTCCACAGCTTTTTTGAGTTCTCCCAAACTTTCACCAGACTGTTTCTGTAACTTGATAGAAACACGGAGAACATGTTTTCTATTTCTTTTAGAAAACACCACGATGAAGAAAAGGAAAACAACTTGTTAATTTTGATTATCAAAATGTAAATTCTCTTTACTCATGCCATCATTACATCAACAGCTCGTGCTACTTGTGTTTCTATCGAGTTATAGAAACACAATATTTAACCAATCAGCATGCATGTCTTCTAAGGACTTTTTTCTAAAAGTTATTAACTACAGTGGAACCCTGCCTTACAGCCACTGTAAATAAATGCTGCATACATCTTATGCAACCCTCATTTTCCAGTTCAGTAAATAATCGCAAGCTTCGTTATGTGCATGCTGGCCGAAATATAGCCCCTGTTTGACTTGCTTAGAGACTGGAAAGTCGCAGAGAGCGGGTTACCCACACCTTGATTTTGACCTACTTAGGGTCGATTTCCAAGAGCTTGGACGATATTTCAATGCCAAATTACAAGAATTTTGAGTGACTTCAGCTGAAGACATTATCTCTCTCAGTTGAATTTGTTTATTCTTAACACCTAACAGCTTAACACAGTATTCATATTAACTGTGAAGACACACATTCATGTCATAACTGAGAGGGTGGCATGCTTGTAGGTGCAGAAAGTGGCTTGTCCTCCCAAAGGATTTTCCCATCACATGCACAGAATTTCTTGGTGTTCTGGAAAAGACCAGCTGAACGGGCAATTATTCCACATGATAAGCTGTGTGAAGTTGGAGATGAAAATCAATTAGCACACACATCTATTGAATTGTTCATAGTGCTCCATCTGCAGGGAACAATAAATTTATTATAATTTATAATAATGTATTAGCAAGTAGATTAAATTCTTCCTGCTGCTTTGGTCCAGTTTCAGTAGCACAAAGTGAACAAGAGTATTTCTATTTTTCCCTCGATGGGATGCTTGTCTACTACAAGTAATATATCAAACACAAAAGACCATGTTTGACCACATTTCCAAACACCGAGAAGAGAGTTGAAAATACGACATGCAGCAGAGTATTTTTGATGAACTTTGAGGTGTTTAGAAATATGGTCAAAAACTGTCTTGAGTGTTTGATATGTCTTCTCAATCGAAACTAAAACTTCGGAGAAAATGGAGAAATAAAATCCTAAAAATCTATGTTAATTAAGATCAGATATCCAAACACCATCACGGTCATGATTTCCTTTATTTAAGCTTGATAAATTATTAATGAGTTTGAGAAGGTTATTTAACATACTCCTGGGTGAAGGTAAGTTATGTGAAAATAAAGTGCCTTGTCCACAAACAGGACACAATAACTTGACCTCAGACTGCTTGATTGCAGTACAGCACACTAACCATTAGGCTGCTGCACCTTTATCAATCTGACACCCTTTCCAAATCCTATGAATCAATAGCTTAGATTGCCTTACCCTGGGCCTGAATTTCCTGTTATTTTTGACACAGCATTATCGGTACGACCTAAATCATCTTCTCCATGGTGTACAACTAGTGATCGGCCAATTATATCCCAAACCTGGCAAAGATGCAAAACATGATAGTTATTCAATATATTCCTCCATCGACAGATTCTCCTAACTGGCCCCTCTAATTTTTCTTCATGGCTTGTGAGAATTTGATTACAATAAAAGCTAGATTAAGCATCAAGGAAGTTGAAAAGAAATGAGAAGAATTTGAAAATTGATAGTAAAGTAACTAGTGCACATAAAAGAAGATGTAAGAGGCTGCAATTACAGTCAATCAACCAGAGGAAGGTGGATAACTCAAAACAGAAATTCTCCTGAACATACCACTTCCTAAGGTGCTAAGGGTACCTTTGATAGGAGAGGCTGTTGGGGGAGGGATACTAAAGATCTGAAATGCTAGAAAGGAACCAAGAATTGGCATTTTAGATGATCACCTATAAATTAAAATCTATTCAGTATGTTGATTACAGTTACCTTCACAGTTTTATCTTCTAATCGAAAAGAAGCCCTGCCGTTCTTGTCTGCTAGTATATTACCAAGGTCTCCAACATGCTTTAAAATAAAATGAAGAAGGAAAGAAGGGAGTTCGAATGAAGGGAAGGACAAAAATTAATGGTGAGTATGCTCTTAAAGAAAGACCTCAAGAAGCGGTGTCTAAAAAAATCTTAAGAGCAAAACATCTGCTGCTAAGTGTGTGGAGTAACTAGTCGCTCTGAAGCTTAAACTGGTATTAATTTTAATCTGTTTTGAGTGACTAGTAAATAAATAAATAAATACACTACAATATTGAGATAGGAAGCACATCACCCTTAGCTAGTTTTCATGTGGGTCCTCTGTCATGGTCGAATTGGAATTTGGAGAACTCAGAGAAAAATCCTCAACCCACATATGGCACTGGGCCGCAATCAAACCTGGGCCACATTGGTAGGACATGACTGCTCTCACCATTGCGCCATCCCTTCTCCCCCCCTCTCCCAGCCCCCAGTAGCAACAAATCTGGTGGCCAGGGATTTAGGCTAAGATTTTGTTGTTGTTGTTTCGCAGGCTAATGCAGCCAGTAAGTGACCAATTTTAAAAATCAATTAATATCAAAACAAAACTAATTTATAAAAAAACTTACTCTCTCACTGTCCTCCGGTGCTCCATGTTTACAATTTCTGGGATTATAGTGATCACCAGTGCTAATGAAATGAATTTAAATATAAACAGTTCTTAGGCTGTGTTCACACTTGGTGTCCGAGTGCGTGACTGGACACTGGCACAAAATGGTGTTGCATTCAGACACTGGGTACCCCAAAGTACCCAAGCACCATTTAGTGCCTGAGTACAAGATCAAGACCTTATACCTGGACATGAGCAGCACTGTGCCAAAATTCTGGTGTGAGTACTTGGAAAAAAGCTTTGTTCACATTAGTTCCCAGTGAGAATCACACTTGCACACCACGCTCTGCACCAGGTGTGAACATAGCCTTATTTTTACAATGTTATTGTTGCAACAAATCATTACCACAATGATGAACAAGAAATGTGGCTGTGTAAAAAGATAACAAACTTTAACTGAAACTTTAACACTGCTTCTGCCAGTAATTTTCAATTACCTACTGCATCCCTGTGACAGATCTCCCAATTCATGAATGTTGAGCCCATGGAGTCCTGGAGTAAGACCATCAATTGTGCCATCAATCACACAGAGATCCTCAGATAGCTAGAAACAGAAACATGTACAGAGCAGCATCAAAGGAGCTCACCATACCAACAGTACTAAACATCTCCATAATCGGAGTTAAAATACTGGGAAAGGGAGGGCGGAGGGGAAAACTGGGGTGTGGGCAGGGGTGTATGGCACCCCAAGGTGGGCCAAGTGTGCTTGTTTTGAGCCCATTTGGACAGAAAATGGTCACAGATTTCCCCACTTTGGTATGAAATTAAGCATGGTTTTGTCTACTAGCCATGGCTTAAAATTTACCATGATCATGGTTTTTAGGCAATTGACAAAAAAATAGTTACATGAAACATTTTGTAATTATCTTTTTTCATCTGAATTGTGATCTTGGAATAAAGAGAGCAAAATATGTGACCCCCCCCACCCCCACCCCCACCAAAAAAAAAACACAATTTCATGCAATTTATTCAATTTTCAAACCATAACAAGATGGTCAACAACACTTGCTCTCTGCAGCAACGTTAAAATAAAATTCCCTGACTTTGACAACAAATTTGTAATGATGACAGTGAGAGTCTGACTGTTCCCTGAGTTTCTCTTGATTTATGTTGCATTTCAGCAGGGCAATGATGAACACAAAAAGGTGATAATGATGATGATGATGGCACTACTGGTATTTACAGTTACTGTTCATGCAGTACCTGAACAAATCTGGTGACACCAAGAATATTCCCACTACGCATCTCAACCACAGCAGCTCCTAAGTGTTTTGGTTGTGTTTCTGTATTAAGTAACACACAAGGTTGTATATCTTTAACATCCAATTTCTTTTTCAGTATAACGCAATGGGGCCCTGCTCTCTTCACATTGGTTGTCTGCTATCTCTCGGTTCTATTGACATGACATGTAGTGATATGACATGACATGACATTTATTTAAGATACCTTACAACTTAGTTTTTAAAAGTACATCTTGATAAGAGAAACAAGATATCAGCACTCTTAAGTTTCTCTAAAAGGGTTAAATAAATTAAAGATTTACCTGTGGCACCAAGACCACGTAATATGGCCGTTCGTCCTGAGTTTTCTATCATCTTCTGGACTTGCGCTGTTGATAGTGTGGTCTCGACAATGACTTGCTCTGTATCCAGATCCACTGTAAATGACTTAACACCTTTATCAAAGTAACGACCATTGTCAGCTGTATATAACACTGAGGTTTTTTAGGCCGGATGCAGATTAAATATACATAAATATCATAAAAAAAGTCTTGACCAAAGAGCAAAACTCACTTAAACTGTGTTTGTTTTCTTAAGAACAGTTTTGGGAGCAGGTTCTCATGCACTGCGGAACGGGCAAAGGCCAAGCTGCAAGAGACGAGCCAGCAAAAGAAGCAAGCGCCGACTCATTTCTTTTTGCTCTGCCTTTGCTCCTGCTGTGGCCCATGAAAGCCTCAGGTCACAGGCTATCTGAAGAAGTATTATCATATAATAAATGAGTGACCTCAAAGGAAATGAATTAAATGCACGGTACTTGTAATAAACTGCAGGTGCATGGTCTGAGGACCTTTGTAGCACCATCTTCCCCTCTTTCCCTTTTCACATCTTTTGTATAAAAATCAAAGGCTGCAAAAATTGCATTCTCCAGTCTGCACTTTCAATGAGTGATCCTTATAAAGCTATTTATTACTTTTATTGTTTGTGATTAGTTACTAATAATATAAAATAGCTTGATGTACCCTCTGCTCCATGAAGCGAATTGTGAATTGCATTTACGCACTTCTGACATGTCATTTGCACAGCAAACTCCATCTAAAAAAAAAAAAACATACCAAAGGTGTCATTTAATCATTACACATTAAAATTACTTAAGCTTTAATCTAGTTGAAATTTTCTCATTGTAGTTGTTATTGTGTCTGATTACAAATTATTGGGTTACTGAAAGTGCACGTGTAGAATACTCCAATGACTTCGTAGCAGATCATTTGGTCAAGAACAGGTAGTGAAATCAGTACCTGTTTGGTCTGGTAACGATCTTGCAGGCAGGCTATATAACACATTCCATACCAGCTGCTGGGCAGGGGCTGGGGGGAGGGTGCGACTCCAATAGGGAAAGGATGAGGATGCTCAAAAGAACCCCCAAAAAGGTACCAAGATCCTATGTTATGGGGATGGCTTGAATTTTTGTTTGGCATACCTGTGGTATCTCACACCACTGTCATCGGCTCGTGTCTGTTAATGCACATGAGCTAGAGTATCCTACACATGTACCCTCAGGGTAGCTATTTTTTTCTCCCCTAAAAGGTACAAATTCTTACACAACACATCATTTCCTGTCAACTTTTTTCAGCTCAACACTCTAAAATGTACTACAAAAGCTCCGGCTGTGGACCTTTTGAGGCTAAACACCCTAAGACGTACCAAGACCGCTTTTTTAACCCCTAAAAGGTACGATGAGCACCCCCGTCCTTTTTATTTGGTGGTTCCCCCCTCCCCCCCCCCCCCCCACCCCCCGTTTCCCGGGACCAGCTCGGGCCTCAAATGGTAGACCATGGTACATTGTTCTTCAAGTCAACAAAATTTAACGTTGAATTGAAAAGATACAATTTTCGATGCTTGAAAAATACTTTCAGGGAAAATTCAGCAGAAATCTGCGCCTTCAAAAGAAATCCGGAGGAAAGAGAAAAACACTTGACTTACCTTCGTGGTTGTTGGGTTGGTAGCCATATTGGAATTGCGATAGTTGAGCTAGCCTGGGACGGGTACATCGCCCTGGTGACGAGGCTGCATACAAAGCCCGGGAAAAAAGAACATGGCGGCGGAAACGATGAAGGAAGACGCAAAGGTCCAACCCTTGGTAATATTTTACGATAGTGAAGCCGCTAACGGGAATGTTTACCGTGGAGACATCATCGAAATTGCTGCCAAGTGCCACCCTGATGTAGTGAAAGGCTCTTTTCAGTCACTGATAAACACGAAACAGCCGCTTTGTGCTTTCGGTAAGTTTTTTGTTGCGTCAGAGTTTGAGCGCAAAAATCTACACCGTCAGCAAATTTGTGACCTTTATGACACCTCTGGTATTTTTCAAGAAAGGAAGTGTCGTTTTACTTGAGTTCGAACTTGGTTTTCTCAGTGTTGTATAAAACTAGAGAAAACTAGCTATAATTAAGAGAAAATTTGTTTATCGTTTTTTACGAGGCGTCGCACGCAACGAACATGTCTAGTTATGCAAGATGTCACGAACGCTGAAAGCTTTCGCTTTGCTCTGTTGTGTCCTAAAATATGGATTTTAATGAATTCTGTGTAGTATCAGCGAGCAATAAGCCTGCTAAGGATCCCAAAGCAATGATTTTTCGTAAATTCATTTTTGGAGATTGTCCAAACTAGAACCTGCGTTTGCATGTCGGTATTTCCGGCATGTGCATTTGGTCACAAGCTTCGTTATGTATTCATGAGTAAAGCGTCCTTTTCTGTTTGTGAGAATTGAAGAAATAATGCATTTATGGGTTGCATTGTCTAAGCTTCTCTCCTTAAAATTGCTTAACGAAATTGTATAACTTTTAGAAGATGACAAAATTGTGTGAGGAAGGAACAGTACGTGTATTCAAGAGACAGAGAGCGAGCGTACATTGATGAACAAGGATTATTTGTGATTTATTCAATTTAACTCACCCAAGCGTTCTGTTATTTTCATTTAACTTGGGATAAATGCCATCGGTAATGAAAATTCAATCAGTTTAACGTGAAAATGGAGAAAATTGTTATTTTCTAGTTAAAAATTTTGTATAGTCTTTGGCAATTTCTGCTGAAACTATGCCAAGAATATTCACATATTATATGCTGTTTATTCCCCAGACAGTAGAAGAGCTGGCAAACTCTCAATTTAAAAAGAAATTACAAGTGATATTTGTCGGCAGCATTGCCTCAAAACATCATTTATAGAAAATTCAAAATTCAATAGTCACCATAAATCTAAATGTTGACAGCATTTTTGTGACCTGCAAAAAAATTGAATACATCCAAACTGAAAGAATGTGAATAATGACATATTACCTTACTTCTTATAGCTTCCCTGGTATATTGAAGAGGGTTTAAATAATTTTAATTCATATTGCAGTATTAACTTGTTTACAAAATTAATGGAAAGATGCCAATACTTAAGTTCTTAATTTGGCTCTTGGCTTTCATTGGATATAATTAGCTCCAGGGTATTCAGGTGATATATCAAACACTAAAGACAGTGTTTGACCACATTTCCAAACTCTGAGAAGAGAGTTGAAAATACAACACATAGCAGAGTATTTTGACAAAATTCGAGGTGTTTGGAAATGTGGTCAAACACTGTCTTTCATGTTTGAGATATCTTCTCAATCGAAACTAAAACTATGGAGAAAATGGAGAACTAAAATTGTAAAAAATCGATGCTAATTTAGATCAGATATCCAAACACCATCACAGTCATGATTTCCTTTGTTTAAACTTAATGAATTATTAATGAGTTTTAGAATTCCATGTCAAAGTAAGTGGTCCATACAGCTCAAGCTTATCTTGGTTTCCCTATAATAATAATTAGCATTAAGTATTAAAGCATTAAGTATTAAACCATTAAGTAACTAGGAGTATTTCAGGGGTTTCAATAACAATAACATCCAGGTAGAAAATCCACACAGCCCAAAGAGCCTTGCCAATTGGCACGGCTCAATTGCCTACAAGAGATCATTGCAGATAACTCAATCATGATTCAGATTTATCATTACTGGTGGATTTGTTCATGATTTTGACATATTTAAATGGGCTCTCATGCAGATCATTAATTTGTTTTCATAATGCTGTTGCGTAAAATTTTGCTCCACAATTATTTGAAGATACAAGGGAAGTAATACATACTATAACCAGCAAAAATCATGGCTTCTTTGACTTAAAATAAGCTTAACTATTTAGAAGACTGCTGGACAGCCTTCTGAAAAAGACAGGAACATTGCTATGTAAAATACCAAAATAATATTAATATCCATACTGTTCACATCCACTCACTTTGCCTAGTGTCCTGGCATTCTTACATCTCCCTCTGGACTTGATGCTTGTCCATTGCATTGTTACCTCAGGGTTCGGAAAAAGTGGTTGTGCCATGTATTCCATACTTTTTTCACTGATTATGAGCTACTTCTATATAATAAAAGCTCACTGAATGTACTTGCTTGATATTAAGCATTTTCTGTCCAAAATCGTTTCTTGTCCAAGCAAAAATAGATTTGACAGGACAACTTGACTGGGACCAGTCGGAAAATTATTTCACGCCCTGTATACATCATCATTGTTATCATCATCGTCGTCGTCGCCGTCATTGTCTTCATCATCATCATCATCATCATCGTCGTCATTTATTTGCCACGTAAATAATGAAAGATAGTAACTATACTGTAAAAGCGGCAAGGAGACCTCTGAAAGAGAACACTGTCTGTAAATTTATTATAATTATCATTCAGTATGCCTTTTACTCATCCAAAGATTTACTCATTCAAAGATTTACTCATAGCTGAGATATTCTGTTGCCTCTCTCTGCCTCAAATTGACCTGAAACGTTTACTCTTTTGAAAACACAGTTCAGTACTATCCTGGTAGATCACCTCTAAGACAGACTTTGCACTTAATATGTTTACATGTGAGTTATTTTCATGCAACTTTCAGCAACCAGAGAATGTGCAATTTCAGAGGAAGACCTCAGAAACAAGCCTTACTTCAAAGAGGTGGTGATGAAGTTTGTCTCTTGGATAGATGGCATGGTTAAGCTAGCAAAGAAAAAGCATGGGAAGTCATTTTTCCCAGGTAAGTTCAAATACCAACTTAGTTGGTATTTTAGAAAAGTGCTTACGCCAACAGAAACGTGTCATTTATATCATAATGGAGCAGTATTCAATTGAGTGTCGTAAAACTAAAACCAAACCAATTACCTACCAATTAGACTACTCCTGCAATCATAAACAGTATTTAAACCAAAACTAAAACCAAATTAACTGCCTGGAGTGATTACTTTCGACACTCAACCAAAAACTGCTCTAAGACAACAGTAGCAGGTAAAAATGAATTAATGAAAGTTACATGAGCTTTGTTCCATCAGTTGACGTAAGTTCAGCTGTGTAGTTATATGTAATATTTCAATGCACTGTACGAACTATACTTTTTTTGGAACAGTGGTGTAGTTGTAGTATATTTATTTTGTTTAAATGAAAATACAAAGTGGCACATGAAAGTTGAAATTTAAAACATGTTTAGTGTACATAGTATTTTTGGATTTTGTTTTTGTCCTAAAGATCTCTACCTTACAGAAAATCTTTGAGAGTAATATTGCATATACAGCTTTATTATTGGGATCTCATCTTTGCTTTGATTTTTTAACAACAAAAAATAAGATTTCCAAACTATGATATACATTTGGCTGTAATAATAACCATTATTTTCTATTTGTTTTGTTTTTTGTTTTTTTTCAGTGTTGTGTGCACACTATGGCTATCAATTTGACTTCTTGATTTTACTGAGCAGCATGGAGAGATCTGGACTCCATCACTCTATTCTGACGCAACACAATGTTCATTTCGCAGATAGCTTGCTGTTCTGTAGAGAGGTTGGTAATTTTTATTTTTAACACCATTACAAACAAGCTCCAATGTAATTCAGGGATGTGCCCTAGAAGTGCCTGGGTGCCACAGGCAACTAACTTTTGCCTTTGGGTATCTGGAGAATCGTACTTTTTTCATATAAGCTTACGTGCTGGGCATCTAGGATTACGTGGATAGGAACCTTTTGGGCTCCTCATAATTTTCCTTTGACCACAGCCTTGCAATTAGTTTTATCATTAAATTCATTGAAAACTTCTCAATACTTATAATTTGGTATTGGAAAAACAGTAATGGTGAATTGTATGTAAGGCTTGGTAGAGAGATGTTAGTCAACGACTGATTAGCTTAGTCAACAATTCAGTAGCTTGTGTTAATGACAAGCAGCATTGGCACAAATTTGTGTTGTTAACATTATTAATAACATAATTTTCATTCAACTTTCTTTTAGTTGAAAGACAATGGGGAAAAGCTGTTGGACAATACAAGACTTTCACTTGACGCACTATTTAAGAAATTCTTTCCAAAGAAAATTTTGGCAGGTAAATACTTGAAGTGCTATTAAAAATGGGAGAAACCAGACTGAACTATGTACTTTGCCACCAGCCAATATAATATGAAGTAAGAATATTTAGTTTCAACCTTGTCTCTTTTAGACAGGCACAGAGCCATGGGTGATGTGGATGGAATGGTAAAGATCTTTACTCAGACACCACTAAGAAAACTGCTACATCGTATGAAGTATTCATCTACCAAAGAAAGGTTTGCTTCCTTGAATTGCTTCCAAAATTTATATCTACATTGGATGAAGATTTTAAGGGAAGTGCAAGATGTTTTCCTTATAAATAACTTGGGGCTGAGTCTCTTTGAGGGTGTAAAGGTCAATTGCTGTCCTCCATAACTAACCTACCCACCCATAGAATTTTGTTTTTGTATGTTTACTCATAAGTTAAGAATTGTTTTTATTGGAAAAAAAAAACTACTTTCCTTTCCCTTTTCCTCTCCCTTTCCTCTCCTCTTTTTTTTTTAAACTGGATCCATTTAAGGAACCTTCCACCAGTGTTAGTGAGTGTGTTGCATGCTTTAGTTTGGCATGGCTCGGAGTTGTGTGTAAGAAGTTCATTTTAACTCTGTTTTCTTATTGTTGTAGATTGGAGTACTACATTTCTCAGAATGGATCTAAACAGCAACAAGCTATTTTGGAAGGTGTGTGCTCTGCATTTTCTAAGAATTTTGTTTACCAAGTAATTACTCCCAAGTAAGATCAAGTGCTACTATTGATCCCAGACGTTGAAGTAGCATCTTTTTTCAGGCCGTTTCTCACACCATTGGTTTCAGTCAAAGATTCAAAAAAAGTGATCGCTTGATGACACACATCTCCTGGCTACAGTTTGCAGCACAGCTGTTGCAAATTCCTCAAAAGCAGCAAGTTCAAGGCAAATCGGGTCCATGGGATGGAATTTGCATCCTTCAAACTCTTCTCTGTAACATATCTTGAATTGTATCTGGCTAGAAAGGAAAGGGGGAGACCTAAGACCACTTGGAGAAAGACTGCAGAGAAAGAAAGGAACAAGGCTGGGTGGAAGAGCTGGAGCGCAACCAAGGCAGCTGCGCAAAACAGACAGTGTTGGGCTCAGAGCATGACAGCCTTATGCACCTACTGGCACGATGAGAAGATATGATGATTTGGCTGGAAAGTGCAAAATTCAACAAACTTGCAAACAAACTGTGACAACAGCAGGAAAGACTCAATCACACAATTGTGAAATTCCCCATCACATGATCACTTTTTTCGAATCTCTAAATGAAACTAACGGTGTGTACAATGGACTGAAAATAAAGCCATTTCAACAGAGGTCTGGGATCAGTAGTATCAAGGTTTTCCAACAGACCTCCATGTAGTGTAGGGTAGTTAAGCCTGAACGAAATTTAGCATTTTACAAGTGAATTGAGACTACCACAATTTCATTCAAAAGATTTTCAAATTCCTGTCATGTAAGAGTAAATTAATTTTCTGTTCCATTTGTAGAGAAATTTCACAAATTGGATGCTTGCAGTAAGAATATGTCCATCAAGAAACTGCTGAAGGAAGGTGTGACTTATAACACTCTAAGGAAGATCTTTGAAGAGTGCTGCTCATTCTTAGATTTCTATGAAACTATGAAAACCTATGGCATTGAAAGGAAAGTGTCAAAGGTCATGGCATTGCATTTCAGTGGACAAGGTTTTGAAAATCAAGGTGCTAGAGAGCTGTCAAGACTTTATGAAGAAAAGCCAACAACACGAGTGTCATCGGAAAATCAAGAGAATGGCAAGGTTTTGCAGCCTGATAATCCTGCACACAAACCGCAACCAAGGATGTCTGCCGCAAATAACCTACCAGTTGCTAAGTCATCTAACCAGGCTGAGGCTGGCGAGGATTGGGAGAATGAGGTAGCAACAGCTGCACCTCGGACAGACTTCACCCTGAAGTGCACAACTCCCACACCCCTCAGCATGGATGTTGAAGACATTTCGTCTACACAGTGGCTTAAGACAACGCGCAGCGAGAGTCCAAAAGGGAAACCCCAAGCTGCAATTGCCCATTCCCATTCTCAGAAGCATGACGGTAGAAATGGTGAAGTCACCAGTAAGAGACTTCAGGGAAAAGCCAGGAAAGCTGTCGTCAGAGACCGATCTTCAAATTCAACGTCGAGTGCACCAAAGCAGTTTAGCGAAAAGAGTGGCAAACTTAAGAGACCATTCAAAGAAAGTAAACAAGAGGGAAGGATGAAAAAGGAGCCCATATCTTCAAAAAGAGGGAGCAAAAATGAATCTAGTAAGAAGAAAACACCTAAATCAAAAGACACCTCTGAGGGACATTCAGATGAGAAGACTACTGAAACATCAGTTGGCAGTGTCTCTTCAGAAGGAATTAAACCAAAGCTTGAACCAGGAGAATCACCTGGTGAAGAAAATAGTTTGCCAAGTGAATGCCCACATGAGAAGTCGCAGCCTCCAGTCGCTCCTGAGCTGCTTGGTGATTCATCAGTAGCAAACGTTGTCCGTCAGTTCACCAGTGTTTTCATAGGAGACATTGCAATTCTTGTTCCTGTTGAAAACTGTGTAGATGCTGATTCTAATGCGGCTGCAATAAACGAATGTGAGTCATACCGTCACGATCAGCTGGAAGATGCAGCTATCACCAAGTGTGGCAAAGTGGTTGACAATTCACGTTTGCGGCAATCGGCAAAGGAATCTTTTGAAAAACGCGATCAAAATGAGACTAAACCCGCAGCTACCAAGCCGGACAGTATGGTTGAGAATCAACAACCAAATCAAGAGTCTTCCACAGGCAATGTCGTCATCCCTGTCGTATCTGTTAGTGCCCAATCTGAATGTGGCACTTCTAATGGACCTCTTGAAATGCATTCTCAAGACCAGGCAAAGGCCTCAGTTACCGAGTTTAAGAAAGTAATGGATACTGCACCAATAAATCTTGAGTCATCTGAAGAGAATGCCATGAAGTCTAGCAAGCTGGCATCTGATTCTCAGTCTGAGCCAGGCTCACCGCCGCATAGAGTGCCTGAAACATGCAGTCCAAACCAGTATGAAGTAGAGATTGTCGCCTCGCCATTGAACCTAGATCAGTCGCCAGGGAGTGCCATGATACCTGATTCGCTAGTATCCAGTGACAGAGCAGAGGAAACGAGTGATAGCAATGATGTGAACAAAAATGTGACTACGAGCAACCACTTGACGGAAGATATCTTAGATGGAACTGAGCACCAAGATACAACACTTCTTAGTAATGGCCAGGATCCAGCTTGCCCTGTGAAGTCGTACCAGGGTGAGACAGTGATTGGAGTGGGTATTCCATGGGAAGAGCTGCAACAGATTCACTGTACATCTTTGCCAGACGAGATGTCCCTGACGTCTTCAGATCCAGTAGCTCAACCGATGTACGGAAGCTTTGTCATGAATCACGGAATGGCAAGCCATTTTATCACCACCGAGGATGCCAACCAGGCAAGTCGTGATTTACGGGCAGAACTGTCATCTGAGAGCAGCAGTACCAGTGGGGAACAACCTGTTGATTTGTTTTCGCGACAGCCACCTCTTGGTGCTGAGCGAGGGTATACTCCTGATGCAGTGCAACACCAGCTGTCTTGGTTGGGAAACACAAATGATGGAATATGTCAGATGTCACCGGGTCCTGGCTTTAGTAACTACAACCAGACATCATTTCCAACTTTGGCAAATCCTTATGGTACATTCCACCAAGCACAACAGGCACTGCCTCTATTAAAGCCATGTTACCCAACATTTGCTTATCACAATCATGCCCGGCCTATGATTCCACCTTACATGACGCAGCCTCAACAAGTTTTTATGCCGCCATTCCAGTACAGAAATCAAGTGATGTTCTCCAACATGACACCTGCAGGTGTTGGTTTTCCACCTCTGCCTCCACCACAGCTGCAGCCTCAGATGTACCCCTTTCTGCCAGTTAATGGTGGGTATTCCTGTCCCCCCATGTCATTTTGTGGCAATCCTTACGAACGATCACCACAGTCCTTGGTAGGTGCAACAGTGGACGTTAACAATGCAGGTCTTACGTACCCAGCACATGCATTGTCCCAAGTGGGTCCCACTATTGACGACTGCCAAAACCTCACAGTGGTTTCAAACGGATCACAACTCAGTGACGAGAGAGATGAATCTAGCTCAGAGTTATCATCGAGTGAGAGTTCACTTGAACTAATGATGGGTTCAGCAACAAGTCAAATGTGTGGCAGTTCGACTCTTGTTCAAGAATCGTTACCCGTTCAGACGGAGAACGATTCAGGGTTTTCAACGTCATTAACATATGAAGACAAACAGAATGGAGTGATTGAAGACCAGAATGGGAAAGTGTCTTGGTCTGAAAACGTATCCGAGTACAAGAACGACGGCCAAGTCTTCAACTTAGCACATCTATGTTACAAGGAAGTACCAAGTGATGAAGTTTATGTGAGCAAGTTGAAAGACAATTCTTTTCTGAATAACTCTAAGGAATTTTTCAGCCACCAACTTCCTGAAGGTCAGGAGGACCTTGTTCATAAACAGATCACAATCCTGTCTCGGGAAGAGAGTGACATGGCTATGGGAAGGCGGCTCTCACCTGACGGAAGCAGCATGGATGGCGTTTGTTTTGATTTACCAAGTGATGTCAGTTCTGCGCAGAATCTTGAAAAAATGTCCGAAGTCAAAAGTTCATCCGCACTTCATCGATCGGAGGAACACTGTAGCTACAGGCCAAGTGATGTGAAAGAAAAGGGGAAAGAAAGAAGAAAAGACAGAAACTTTTCACCTAGGCCTCAGCGAGCGAGAGGAAACCGAAGTAGAAGGAACAAGGGTACACAGGAGTCGTCTGTATCAGTTTCATCACAGAAAGACCATCAACCAGTGACTGGGCCTCCAAATGAAAGCGTTATTTCAAATACCCGTCCTGATGCACAATCTATCTCTTCTAAAAACAACTATGACTCTTTGGGCTCAAATCGTGCCAGCAATTCTTGTGAACAATCACAGCCAAAGAATCATAGAAGAGTAAGATTTTCAAAGGAGGACGTGGAACGTCAGTCGGCAGAGACTATTAAACCCTGCAGCAATCCTCGCCGAGCAAATGCTACGATTCCAGGGCAGGAGAAAGAAAAAATGGGCATCACTTCGGTCGAAGAAATATCTAGGTTAAGCTATAGTGGAGATCAGAATATGAATGACTTGGAAGGAAGTCAAACACGCTCTGTTAATAGGAGTTCTACAATAACAACGAAAGTAGAGGAGGAGAAGGTACAATATGAGGATAGTGGGTACAAGGACAGGCCGCAGAAACACGCGGAGAAAAGAATGAACAGTGAAAAGAGGCCCGCCAACCTCAAGACTGGGAATTTCAGAAAACGAGCTTTCAACGACAAAGGGAAGGGATCATATAAAGAAAAACAACCTGTAAAAGTAATTTCACAAGTGAAGAAACCTGAAACAGACACAAGAACAGACAAGAATAACAATTCAAAGTAGATACATAGATTTACGAGGTTGTTTTTTTGTGGGTGTAGAGAGTGGAAACTTCCCTAGTACGTCCTAGCAGAACGTAAATTACTTGTGTTTTGACAAGTCTATAGTATAAATCAGGAAAAGTTTAATACCACAGCACACCGTGGCAACGTCGTAATAGAGCATAGACTACTCATTGTGTTTTGGAACGTGCATAGATCAATCAGGAAAAGTTGAATACCAAAGTACACCGTACCAGACTGTTTTTCCTGTCGTTGCAACTTTATTTGACAAGCGCAGGTGTAGTTCAAGTATTATTTATTATTGCAATGTGGTGTAAAGAATGTAGGATTTGCTCATGTGATCCTGAAATCACCGAGCAAACTGCAAGAACAGTTTAGTTGGTTCTTGTTGAAGTGGAAGTAATTTTATCAAAATAAACGTTTCAGAGTTCTGAGGTTGCTATAACTAGTCCAGAACATTTGATGAGTCATCGAGTGCAATGCAACGATTTCTTAAAAACCATGTGAAATCTTTTGAAATTTGCCAAGTTTAAATTAAGACAATATGTAGGAACATATTTTTAATCAATACAAAGAGATACATTTTTGTAACCGAGGTCATAATTTAAGAACATATTGTCGTGTTCGTTATTTTGCAGTTGTATTGTCGTTGTTGTTATCGCATTGTTACGTTACGGAGACTGCGTTCTCTTTTGATATCCTTCTCTAAATATATTTTAATAAAGTTCGTGTTTGTTAGAGAAAAAGTAGCAGAGCTGGTTAAGAGTGTGATGGCAGTGTTTTCGCCAGAGCGCGCCATTGCGGGAATCCCGCGTTTAAATCAGAGATGGCCCCCAGAAAGACGAAAAAAGGGCCAATTTGGCCCTTTCCTTTCACGAGACTGCAGGCTTAACACGGGCATAATATTTTAAAAGCCACCCCGGGGCTCGAAATTGTGATCGTACGGTCGCCAATGCAACAAGCATTTCATCCTTGGCGACCAAAAATTCTGGTTTAGTCGCCGTAATACGGCATAATGGCGACTACATCTTTCTGTGTTGACGATCAGTAACGGTTATTTTGTCACACATTATGTCCTTCTAGAAAATCACATTGAAAGATGTTTGCTTCTAAAATATTCAACATAAGAAAAGAAGTCAATGCGTCCTTTTACTTCGCAGTATTGATTCTCTCACATCGCAAAACTTGCAAATGGCTGACCGTGTTTGAAATCGCCCTATTATGTATTGCAAACCCTTGATCATTGACCACGTCATGTATGCCTAAGGATTGTTCTCTTGTAATGCACGGATCCTTCATACTAGTATCTGATTCAAAAGCAACTTTATTGAGTAGAAACACTTCAAAAAGCACTTACTATTAAATTTTATCATAGATCCTAATAAACTGCTTTACTTTTCTTGGTATCCTGATGCATTTTTCCCTTCTGTAGCTTTCAATTTATTGACCCCTTTCCTAAAAAATTGATCTTCAGGGGCCACTTTGGCCCTCAAGAAAAATTTTCTGGCTGAAACACTGGATGGTAATACCTTGTCCTAACCGCACCCTGAGAATCGTGAAAAGTTTGCGTGACTAAAGGGGGTTTAAGCCTCTATCAAAGCGAAACTTGGTGCACAACTACACATATCAAAATGAGTCTAATTTGCAAGTGAATGACATCTTTTTTTCATATGGAGGATGGACAACAAGACTCGCTTTGAGAAAGAGGATATTAAAGAGCAAGACAAGGACAGCAGTTAGAGAATACGTGTTGTGAAGATGTCATAACCCTCTTGTAATGGCTTACGGCGATGGTTTTCAGTGGCGGATCCAGACTTTGAGCTAAGGCGGGGGGGGGGGGGGAGGGGGATGGGGGGCCAGTTTTGTTTAACTTGCTCTGCCGGCTTTTCTTCCTTCAGTCATTTCTTTTTTCACCCAAAATAAGGGTGGGCCCTTCCCTAGATCTGCCACTGGTTTTTCAGATGAAGAATATTTGTCTCTTTACAATTATTATGAGTCCGTTAATCCTTCGTATCCATACTGGGATTTTGGTCCATTTTGTTTGGATTCATTCAATTTGTGCGAGTGCGAAGGCCACTTTAGAGTGGCCAAAGGCAATCTTCCGATTTTACTGATTGTTTGCAGAATCCGGCAACTTTCAAGTGATCACAAGGAACAGTTTGCAGTGGGATGGAGGGGAAGGGCTGTGCCTAATACTGAATCGATTAGCTTACCCATTGCAATATTTCCATTTAATTTCAACATTTGTTCGTCCAATACCAGAGCTGTGTATGATCACAAACACAGTACTTGAGTTGATCTAGAATGTACATGGTTTCCATTTAACCTCTTGGAATCAGCCATGCAAACCTTCAAGAATACATGAACGCAAAAGCTAGGCAAGCAAGTCCTCTCAATAATTGTGGTTTTATTAATGGTACGGTTTGCCCTTGTTGTGATTTGTTGTGCTTAGTTGTGTTTTTCTGAGCTTAGTTCTGTTTTGCTCTGCTTAGTTGTGTTTCTCTGAGATTAGATGTGTTATTCTGAGTTTATTTGTTTTTCTGAGCTTAGGTGCCTTTTGTTTTGCTTAGTTGTGTTTTGTTCTGCTTAGTTGTCTTTTGTTTTGCTTAGTTGGTGTGATTAGTTGTGTTTTTCTGAGCTTACGTTTGTCCGTCTTAGCTAAGGTTTTTATTTTTATGGAACAATAACAGAACGTTTTTTTATGTTCAGGTTGGAAAGAGACAGCTGAATCTAGACTATCAGAATTCATTCTTGCTTTGGAATCTTTGGTGTCTCTCTGCCACTAACTGTCCAATGTTTCAAGTTCTTCAAAATTTTCTTTCAGGATACTTACTTTCCTGTTACACACACTTTCAATTCTTGTGAGAAATTCTGGAAATCTAGGCAAAACCATTTCCCAAACTCTTTCTGAAGGAGGTTTGCCAACATGGTTAATAGTCTTTGCATTACTTTCATTTTGAGAGTATTTGGTTGTAATGATTAATACATCCTTTTGTAGAACTTCAAACTCATGAATAAATGGGTCATACTTATTTGGAACATATTCCACTATTTCATTGGTGCTTGACAGATGATCATCTGGTGATATGCCTCTACTTTGGCATTCTATTCCTGTTGTTTGCAATTGCATTTCAATTTTTTGAAATATTGTCAGTGCCTTTCCAAGAAATTGCCTCAAAAGCTGGAACCACAGGACGAAAAAGCAGTCAAAAAGGCAAATTTCTTCCGGTAGATCCATTGGCTTCCAGCAATACGACAGTGGAAATTTGTAACACTGACCCCACACATTAGTTGTTCTCATCAGGAATGAGGGAAACACGCCCTTCCTTAATTGGGCTCTGATGTAACGTATAATCTCAATGCAACACGTTGCAGTATCTGGTGTTCCTGAGCATAGCTTGTCATATTCATGAAAAAGTACTACATTTTTAAACACATAAGAAGACAAGCTTATGTCTTTGATTGGTCTGTTGATTTCCGTGCCATGCGTTAAAAGATACTTCAGTATCTTGTAGCATTGTTTATGGATTGGATGAAGATGTCGCACCAGAAACACCTCCGTAGTAGCATGGGAAATGTGGAGATAAGGTGCATCAGGTGATTGCCCTGAAACTTTGCACACAAGATGGAACTTTTGGTTTTCTATAATTCCATTTAGATGACTGGGGAACCCATGGAGGTGACTCAAAAGAGACAAGTCCTCTACAGAAACAGCCGGCATAATATCAACATCAACATCCAGTGAATAAGATTCTTGAAATGGCAGATCCCTTTGACAAAGCCCATTGTAAATATCAGGTCCTTTATATTCCTCCTTGAACTTATGCCACTCCAATCTTAGCGACAGAAACTCTGAACCTTTAAGGACCAAAACACCTTGTGGTGTCACAATTTTCTTCATCAACAGGGATGTCGTAACTTCTTCGAGGACCTCTATGAAATAAGCCCGCAACCCCTCATGGTGGATGCAGCATACATTCTCATAGAGTTTTCTGATCACATTCACCATGGCATCATCATTAACAACAGACGCATTAAGAAAAGCTACCATGTAACCTGGTTGACAACCATTGACACTCTCTATCTGGACAGTTTCTTTCCTGGAAAGGAAATCAAAGCACACCATGAAGTCAAACTCATTTGGAGAGCAGTTCTTGGTTCCCTCTTCAAAACTGCCAACACTTATGACTTCTTTGATACTTAGGTGTGGTTTTCTTCTCCCTATCTCGTCCATCACTTGTTGAACAATCTGTTTTGTTGCTGTGTATATGTGATCAACAGTTGCAGGGTCTATGTGAAGATCACAGTACATCTGGTCGACATGTTCCAGAAACTCTCTGAATGCCATTTCTTTAAATTTTACCTACCAGTGTAAGAGAAAATGATACATGGTATAATATAAATTGAAGTATTTCAGTGCATCTAGGTGGTACTATTTCAAAGTTACAAGACTAGCAGTGTTATGGCTCTGTCAATTACAAGCCCCCTCCTCCAGCCCTGGCCATTTGCCAAGCATTTGACAACTTTTCCCACCCCAGGACCCCCAGGGGAGGGCATTTACTACAACAGGTCAGCTTGGGGGCAGAGCATTTTCAAGGGTGATATTCTTTTATCTGCCAGTTTGAAAACACATTCAGCTTTGGTTTTTTTTTTTTTAACTTCCTGATTGCCTCCAATACAAAAATGTATCAAAACTGAGTTGGCAAACCTCATTGGATTCTTTGGCACTTTTAGAGCACCCTGAGCCCGAGCCCGGTGCAAAACTCCATCATATCCGGGTTGTAAAGCACCGTTTTGCTGTCACATGCAAGAAGTTTTCCGGTACCGGAGGTTCAAACAATAGTGCAGTGATTTCAATATTTGACAAGCAAAATTTTGGGATGTTAAAATTCATGCTCAAGGAGATGGTCTCTTATGTCTGAATTGCCGTAAGTAACCTGTAATTTCTAGGGCTTCGAGTCACGTTTCAGAAATAACGAGTACAAGACAGTGTAATGGAAATTTCACTAACCTCTCACTGATGAAAATTGCTCACAAAGATACACGACTAAGCTTAAAATCGGAGCTGGAAAAGTGTAAACCTTTTCGAAATGTTTTCCATTTCCTCGTACCCAGAGCTACCTATTTCCCCTTGGCCGTCGAAGCCTGGATCAACTGAAAACTGCAATGTGTCCTGGATGTCCTGCGGCTTCGCACCAAAACAAAACGTGTCGTCTCCACAGAAGTCATGGCCAGCAGAGTAGTTGTACTTGTTTGTCTTTTTTTCTTCGCTTATTTTTCTCCAAACCTGGGAGATAAAGTACTTTCACTCACGGATGTAGATTTTGACGACAAAGTGTTCGGATCATCCACGCATTTTGTAATGTTTTACGGCCCGTGGTAAGTCAATTCAGGTTGTTTATATATATCGACTTCCTTGATCAGCTCGTCTTTGTTCGATTCGTAGCTGTTTACAGAATACCTGCGAGGAATCTTTGAAAAAGCGGTGAAATGCGAACATTTGTATAATACTACTGCGCGCTAGCTACAGAGATTGTGCAACTGGACAACAAAGCATATGAACACGTTTTACATACGAACGCAAGCTTACGAGTCAAAAAGGCCTCTAAAATTTTTAGGCTACTAACAATCAATGTGATCTTGCTCGTGGAGTAATCTTAATTTAACTACTTCCAAACTAAATCGTACAAAGTTGTACAATCTGACCAGTTGATACAAGACTTCAAGTCCCAGTACTTTAGAAGGAAATCACCAAGAGCCTCCCCCAACCCCCACCCTGAAGGGATACCCTGCAATGTACCTTGCAGGGAAGCTCTACCTCGAGATCCAAACCCCTAAATGTCACTTTCATATACCTTCCACAAAAAAAGATAGCCACACAGCTATTAATGGTATTTCATCTGTGGTGTGGATAACACAATGGCTTACTTGACCCAATGCCTTCATCCTGGGGTGAGGGGTGGGGAGAATCAATGGGCCAGGTCAATAGCACAATGTCAGTACTAAAATAAAGTGAAATTAAACTTAAAAGCTCATATATCAATTGAATAGTCTCCTTCGCAGCTGCTCACGCTGTAGTCACGCAGCCCTCCCAGTCCCCGTCCCTGTCTGGGCATACAGAGACAGGGAGCATTGCGTGACTCTGGCTTGAGCTCAGTCAATCAATCAATCATTTTGTATTTCTTAATTTACACTTAACAGTGGGACTGGCCTGTGGATAGCTAGTGCTAGTGTAGGCAGGCCAGTCTGTCAAGATATAGTTACAAATGTTTTTTATTAATAAATAGAAAAATAGAAAGTTAGGAAAAAGTGAAGAAAATAAAAAGTTTGGAAAAAATGAGAAAAGAAGTGAGGGGTTATCAGATTTAATTAGATAATTTATTTTTTTATTTTTGAGCTCCTGTTAGAGCTGCCTTCAATTTACTCCCAATAGGTGTGAATACTGCAAGAGTTTCATGCCAACATGGAGTCTACTGGCAGACCACTACAGCAAAATTCCTCACAGCGAACACGTAACTATAGCTAAGGTATGGCAAGTTTAAAATAGTTGAAGGCTGTAGGTTGTGCAAAAGACTGATATTGATACTTCATCAGAGAGTTCTAAGACAGCTTGTCTAGAATAATGTAGATATGCAATGCGTGCAGAGTGATTTGTACAATGTAGAGCTCCTACTCTCATTACTTAATGATGTTTAATGATTTAGTATTAAATTAAGTTATTGCTCTTATAATTATCTACTGACATTCTCCACTGAGATATTCTTTCTTTTTTAACAAATTCTTCAGGTTGATTGTACAAAAGAGACTCCACTCTGTGCCAAACAAAATATTCGAGCATATCCAACGTAAGGGAAACATTATTTTCAGCAGTACTTAGTCAATGTCTAGGCTAAATGTACATTATTAGTATTTTGTATTTGTCATTAGTATCAATAATGGTGATATCCTTGTTCGTCAAGTAGTGCCTTGGATTTTCTGCCTTTTTTTCCTTGAACATCCAGATGAGTAAGGTTCTTGTGCATTGGATATCATGACTTTTGGAGTATTTTCACTTGCATGGCCAGCAGCCATGCAAATTTATTGGAACAAAGGAAAGTGTTTACACAAGAAAAGAGTTGAACTCCCACAGGATTGGTTTGGTACACCAACATGGCCACCATTTCATTGTTTTGGGACACAAATATGGCTGCCATTTTATCATGTGAAGACACTCTTGACTAACAAGTTGGTCTGAAATTGAAAGCAATTTTTTTGGCCTACAAGAAAGCGAGATTAGCTGAGTGGCCCACTTATAGTCTAATCATACAGTCAAGTCTTAACTTACAACAGTTTTTTTTTCCTCAAAGGTTAAAGCTGTATTATGACCATGGAGAAATCAAGAGATATAATGGTAAAAGAAGAGTGGATGATCTGAAGGCCTTCATTGACAAGTTTGTAGTTACATCAGAGGTATTAGAAGTACCTCAACTATTGTACCATCTTAAAAATGATGAATGTCTGAAAGTAGCTCTGCCTTACTGAAGTAACTATAAAATTCAGGGGTTTCATGATTTAGGGCCAGGCTGTGTGGATGATTTTGCCTGCCTGGTTTGACAATCTAGAGGAAAGTTTTTCTTGATTACAAAGAGGTTCAGTTCAAAACATTTTTCCCACCTGCAAGAACCATTTGCCTTTCTGCTGAAAACATTAGTGAAACCCCTGAAAGTTTAACAATAATGTTAGTAAATCCTGAAAGTAGCAATTCTCCTCAACCAACTACTGTCCAAGTGTAGTGACCTGAAATCTTACTCAACTTCCTAGCCACTGACAGTTAAACTAGGGTTCACTTCACTGCAGAGGAACGAAGTGTAAGTACATGTTTCAGTTGAAAAAGTCACACCCTATTTCTTTTTGTAGCAAAAGGAAAATGAGCAGTCAGAAACAAGTGAATCTGATAATGGATTATACACACTGACTGCAGAGAACTTTGACAGACATGTGGAAATGGGACTTCATTTTGTGAAGTTCTATGCTCCATGGTAAGTGAAACTATAATTTTCAGTGTGGAGTATTTTTTTGCCTACCCAGCAAATAGTCTTCTCTCCTCTTGAAATTCACTGTACAGGGAAATATTCCAAGTAGAGTCAATCGGTGGAATGCTGTTTTAGTCTGACTGCAAAAATCTCGCTGTATTGATCAGACTGGTGTTGTTAATGGATTTTTCTTTTTATGTGTGTTTTGTTTGGCAGGTGTAGCCACTGCCGCAAGCTTGCGCCCACTTGGAAAGCATTAGCAGAATTTCATAAAGACAGTGTAGATGTAACAGTTGCCAAGGTATAAGCTCAGATCTGAGATATTTAACAAGTTGAATCCTATGATTCACAATGTGTATATATGTACAGTACTGGTAAAAATTAAGTTCACAGTGACTGTCTCATTTTCTTTTCATTTTGGCTTCCTTGTTTCTCGAATCTTGACTCCAATGTTACTAGTTTGAATTCATAATTTCTTGATCAAGAGTCTCAACTGGACATTTTGGGTTATTGCAGCATTATGTAATGTGCAATTTGAGAGAGGGGTAATGTTAATATGTAGCTTCTTTTTACCACTCTACAATCCTTAAGCTTCTTTATTTTAATTAATAGTTATATGGTTCACTTGTTGATCTTTTTTTTTTTGCGAGGGCTGGGACTTTCTGTACTTTACAACATTTGTTAAATAAGGGGAGATCATTTCATTCCATCTTGTTATTAAATAATATGTAATGCTGTTTATTTTCTTGACAATGTTTTGTGCTTCACAGATTGATTGTACAACTGAAAGCAAAAAATGTACTGAACACAATATCCATGCATTTCCTACTCTCAAGTTGTTTAAAGATGGAAGAGAGGTTGGTATCTTTGGTTTGATTTTGTAAAACAGGGCTCAGTGAAAAATTAGGAAATTTATTCATTCCAGAGTGACAGCAATTGATTTGACTCTATTTAAGAAGAAGAAAACATGTACCGTGTTTCTATCGAGTTATAGAAACACGAGTGGAAGTTCGGGAGAACTAGAAGTGTTGTGGGAACACAAGACACAGGCGAGTGTTTCCACAGCTTTTTCGAGTTCTCTCACACTTTCATGAGTGCTTCTATAACTCGATAGTAACACAGAGAACATGTTTTCTATTTCTTTTAGAAAACACCGCGATGAAAAAAAGGAAAACAACTGGTTAACTTTGATTATCAAAATGTAAATTCTCTTTGCTTGCACCATCATTATGTCGACAACCCGTGCTAGTTATGAGTTTCTATCGAGTTATGGTAACACAATTTCTAACCAATCAGCGTGCATATTTTCTTAGGACGGCTTTCTAAATGAACTTAACTTGCATTGACCATATTTCTTTTTCAGGAGAAGATGCTCACTTTCTTTGTCCCTAATGTTAATGCAGCTACCATTAAAATAATTGTGATGAAAAGCAGTCAGTAAGGATTTACGGGGTATTTTGAATTTGTTGATTTAGGTTGACAGTTATGATGGATCCCGTTTGCTTGATGATTTGAAGAACTACTTGACTCTGAAGATCTCGGAGCACAGTCTGTTAAGCAGTGCAACCACAGAAAACAGCGAGACAGCTGAGGAGGTCCCATCAGAAGATACTGATGCCGACATGGTAAAAACAGATTTATGAACTTATATTTTGGATTAATTGCTGCCATTAGTTTAACTTCTTTTTCATCATAATAAAAATTAACATGTGTAGAATATGGAGCTCCAGTAAATATCCATTCTCCCCTAGCAGAAGGGATTGGAATTTCCTAGGGGTAGGGTGGGGTGGGGTTTCTGTAAGAACAAAAAATTTAAAGAAATGTATGAAGCTTAATAATTTGGAATTTCCAGAGGGGTGGGGGACTTATAAAAAAAATCCCTTCCATGAGAGAAGTATGAATATTTTCTGGAACTACACAATTATTATTTTGTGAAAATGTTATTCCAGTGTTTTTTCAATCCCCATCTCCATCCCTCTGAAAAACCCATTTAATTTTTTGGCTTGTACTTTTCGAAAAAAAAAACAAACAATTGGCTTGTGAGACCCCCCCCCCCCCCCCCCCCTTGAAATTTCCAATAACCCTCTTTGGGCAGGTAAGGAAATTTCCGGAGCCACATAATTAAGATAGAAACTGGTGCATTTGTTTGCATACCACGATGCAAACTTAAGAAAGTCTGGGAGAATTTGAATGTTTGCATAAATTGAAACCTCAGGCATGCATTCAGTACTTTTGGATCATCAAAACGTTTTCCCTTCTTTGCATCAAGCTATGTACTAAACAAGAACCAGGCTTTTATATTTGTTCTTTATTTCTTAATGCTTTGAGCAGTTGGAAAGCCTGCAAAAAGGTTAAACTGTTGCATTTTCTACCTTTGGTTTGATTTACTTTCAGATTAAACCATTCCAGCTAACTGACAGCAACTTTGATGCCATGGTCAGTGTTGGTACAACATTTGTTGAATTTTATGTCCCTTGGTAAGTTGAAATACTGTATAAAAATTGTATTGGCGTATCATATTGGTCTTATTGAACCGCTACAATCAGCCTACAAGCGATTTCATAGGCGTGAAACCGCTCTTGTACGTGTACACAATGATATTTTGCGTGCCATTGACGATCGTCACTGTGTTATACTCCTGCTGCTTGATTTATCTGCTGCTTTTGACACTGTTGATCACGACATTCTTCTAACAAGACTGAAATCCAAGTTTTCAATCTGTGGCACTGCCCTTGAATGGTTTCGTTCCTATCTTACAAACCGCACACAATTTACCTTAATCGATGGAAAAAAAATCACAGTCTCGTGAGCTTAAATGTGGAGTCCCCCAAGGTTCGGTCCTAGGGCCTATCCTGTACTTACTTTATACTGCACCACTGGCTGACATTCTACGGTACCACGAAATGCAATTTCACTTCTACGCTGACGATACTCAGTTATATATCTCTTTTTCAACAAACAACGACGTCGAATTAACTAATGCAGTTGGAAAAATTGAGGAATGTTTGTCTGATCTTGACAAGTGGATGTCTCTTAACAAGCTAAAACTGAATAAGGACAAGACGGAACTTCTTTATCTATACTCGAAACACAACCCGCAGCAGTCTCTACCACCAATCCGTTTTGGTCAAGACATAATTCAGCCATCTCAATTTGCTAGAAACATCGGTGTGATATTTGACAGTACCATGACTATGCTTCCGCATATCAGTTCTATTTGTAAATCAGCCTCTTATCATCTGCGCAACATCTCCCGGATAAGGAAATTCTTATCTACGAAAACCACCGAGATCCTGGTCCATGCTTTTGTGTCTTCCAAACTCGACCACTGCAACTCTCTTTTGTACAATGTACCGAAGTGTGCTTTAAAAAAGCTCCAGTCTGTTCAGAACGCCGCTGCCCGACTTATCACCTGTTCCCGAAAGTACGACCACATCACTCCAATACTGAAAGAATTACACTGGCTTCCTGTTTCTGAACGCATTAAATTCAAGATTATGTTACTTACCTTTAAGGCTCTTCATCAACAATCTCCTGTCTACATTCAAGATCTAGTAGCGTACTACCAACCTTCCAGAATCCTCCGATCATCACACTTATTACTTCTTAACCCCACGAATTTTCACCTGAAGACATATGGTTCTCGAGCTTTTGCTGTTTCCGCTCCTGAACTCTGGAACAGTGTACCTGTTTCTATCCGCTCATGTGACAATCTAAGTTCTTTTAAATCTAAACTCAAAACTCATCTTTTTAAGAAAACTTATTCTTCTTAGCGATTTTTACTCTCTATTACTTTCTTAAATGCACATTTTTAATTATTAAGATTAGTACAGATCATTTTGGCGAATTGTACAGCGCCTAGAGCAGGCATGGATAGGCGCTATATAAATATTTATTTATTATTATTATTTATTATTATTATTCTGGGTGAATGGATAAAGACATTTTAGCTAGAGGACTCCAAAAGGTTGTCATTGATCTTAAGGGGTTTTCAAATTTTGAGGTAGTATATCAAACACGAAAGACAGTGTTTGACCACATTTCCAAACACCGAGAAGAGAATTGAAAATAAGACGCGCAGCGGAGTATTTTTGATGAGCTTCGAGGTGTTTGGAAATGTAGCCAAACACTGTCTTGAGTGTTTTATGTATCTTCGCAATCGAAACTAAAACTGAGGAGAAAACGGAGAATTAAAATCGTAAAAATCTCTGCTTATTAAGATCAGATATCCAAACACCGTCACGGTCATAATTTCCTTTGTTTAAACTTGACGAATTATTTATGAGTTTGAGAAGAAAATTGATTACTAAGCATTTGTTCCAGCCAAAATAAGTGGCCTGAAGAACGGCGTGGGTGTATAAACGGGTTGGTCATAAGGGAATCACTTGCCCACTTCCGAGTTGCCTTTTGCCTCCATGAATTGTGCGAAACAATTCATATGAAAATATGTCCCCCTACAGGTTCAGTTTAATGCAAACTTATTCTCATATGATAGGTTTTACACGAAGACTCGTTTTGAAAGAGAGGCACAGGGTAACTTAGAAATAGCTTGTTGATAAAAAAAAAAAAAAAAAAAAACTTCATGATTTGTAGTTGCGACTTTGTTCTTATATTCACAGGTGTATCCATTGTCAAAAGCTCTCGCCAGTTTGGGACCAGTTGGCAAACAAATGCGCGGACAGGGCGTCTGGACCAAGAATTGCTAAGGTTCGTGAGTTATTTCCAATATACTATTTTGCTGAAAAAAAAATATGCGATGAACGATTTGGTAATGACTGCCAAAACCATAGTCCTAGACCAAAACCAAAGTAATCTCTTCTGACCAATCAGAGCAAATGTTAAAGGCGTGCTGGACCAATCAGAATTCGAAGCAAAACAAGCAACCAATGATAGACGCAGCCCGGAGGTGGGGGGAACTCCTATATAAAAAGGCCGGGGATGCTGGTCGTGTCGCTTAGGGGTTTAAATCAAAGATTCTGGTCTCACTCAGGGTGTTGAGGACAAAACGACACTATTTTTAGTTGTCAAAGTATCAGATATCCTATGCACTGCATAGCGATTTATCCGTTGGACAGCTTTATTTAGCCTCTGAACTACTGGGGCTTTTGTGAAAAGGCATCTTCAGAACTTATGTATCACAAGGCATGGCAGGGCAGGTTTTAAGTTGGCTTTGAGCCTTAACCTTCACATTGCATTAAAGTCTTGCTAGAGTGTCCAGTATCTCATGATAAAATTACAACATGGATTGCGCCACAAGCAGCAATTTAGAAGCGATAGATCAGTTTGATCAAGGGAGCTTATGTATCTTAGGCCTTGCTGCTTGTAGGATTTCTTATTTGTAAATTAGACCTTTTCTTGCTATCAGGTTGATTGCTCAGAAGAAGCTGAACTTTGTCAGAGTTTTGGGGTAAGTTGTTTCGAAATCAGTCTTTTTAGTTGGGAGTTGCACTACTCGGGAGTTGCACAAGAATAAACCGCTGACGTCAGCCCAAGAGTATGCGAAAGCTACACTTAATGCTGGGTTAATTTCGCGATCGGAATCGTCGAGAAAATCGCTGCCTTGCGAAAATATTTCAAGGTGTTACGATATGTATAGAATTTGCTTCTTCTTAGTACCACGAAAAAGATGCTACCCAGTAATTTCGCTGAGAAGTTCATAAAACTGCAGAAATGAAAGTTCCTTCTAATCCCAGATTAATTTAGTAGTGCTTTCAACAACCAGCTGGTCATGGAAATTACCGTTTTTGCTTTGTGCTGACTTGTTCTCTTTCCCTGTGCTTTGCAGATCAGTGGTTACCCGACGCTTATTCTGTTTCGCAGAGGAACTCAGAAGCAGGAGTATCGCGGACCAAGAGATTTGGACAGTCTGTACAACTTTGCTGTCCAGCACCATGATGAGTTGTAGCTCCTAGGATGTAGCCAATAACCAAGCAGAATATAATTTATGTCTCTACCGTCGACCAATCAGATGCGTCGGTATATAGAGCGTGTACCCTGATCGGGGAAGATATGCAGTACGCGAACCAGAAACTGTCGCAAAGAAAATAGTGAAGGAATAGTGGTAGTTATAGGAAGTGGTCGCGTTTCGTGGAAATGCCTTCGTCAGGCACAAAACTTTGCTATAGTAATGCATTGTTTAGAAACATTTGTACAGGAAAAAATTCTCTTTCAATCATTGTACTTACATCGAGATGAACTAAGTCGTGCAATCTGATTGTTAAGACGTGTTCCACGAGCAGTGAAAAACAAGGTGTCAGTAATGACTCGGGGATGAAGATAGAAGAACGCATAGGAAAACACTTTCGCCAAAAATTAAGTTTATTCTGGAAACGTAAATTTACATTCTCTAAGTTCTCCTAAGTCTTCACTACACCTTTTTCAGAGTGTTTTAACAGGTTAACAGTTACCATGATACAGCAGCTTTCCATCATTGCGACTTGACACAACTTGACACGTGACCCGAAACAAACTGACCGCACGACTAAACAAGGCGGGCTCAAACAAAGGTATTGGTTTCTCAAGAAACTTTCGGGTTGCGACAGCGGGAACTGATGAAACACTTACGCGGCGTCCACACTGCGCCTTAGAAATTTGAAAACGCAGCTTTACTTCTACGGTGAGGTCTACCGTCCACACTAATCCGTCACGAAAACGGAGCTTTTCGAAAACGCTCTTCAAACCGGAGGATATTGAAAACGCCGGCTTTTCGTTTTCGTGTTGACGGAAAACATGTTGACAACAGAGCTTTTTGAAAACGATGGTGTCACGATTATAATTTATTTTCCCTGCCCGAGTTTTCCTCAAACGCAAATCCAAAATGATCGGCGATTGTTGCGTTTTTAAATTCCTCCGGCGTGTTGTGGACGGGCCTCTAACTATGTATCAATTTAAAGTTAACAAGGTAAATTAACTACGGTGGCTAGGTTACCTTGATTATAAATATCTAGGGACTTAAATAAATCTACATGTGTTTTTAATCGGTGAAGACTGGATGCTGATTGCTCAATGTTGAATTAGAGCTTCGCCAGAATTAGCGTCAAAATATCTTTGACGTTTTTATGTTATCGATGATTTATGTTTTTCATTCACTGTCCTCTTTCATTTCCGACTACTGCCGAGCGCGCGGTTCCGTATTAGCGAACCATACTGAGTAAGAAGTCTCATGATACGAAACAGTGCTCGGCAGTAGTCGGAAGCTGGGAGGAGCCGCCGAACACTTGATTGACGGTAGCGAAAAACGCATTTGTCGGTTGAGCTTTGAATTCTAGAGTCCGCGTGTTATTGAAAGGCGCAGTAATGGTTTTACTTTGGCGGGAATAACTGAGTATTCTTCGACACTTTACAACATTTTTTCGCAAAATGTAAAAGTGGCGATACAACTTCCCCGCGAGCAAACAGTCAACGATGAACAAACCACTGATTTTCTGTAATGACGATTTAAACAAAAGAAAGTTAAATAACGAAACAGATAAACTTCAGTGTTCGCTGAAGACTATACAATGCAAACCTTACAGTTGTTTCAGAACTGAGTTAATTTAAATGAGAGGGATGCTAAGGAATCCATCAAATATTTCGCTAACACGCGATTGGTCTAAACGCGTCACGTGACTGAGTATGCCCCAGTTAAAACTGGGAAATATCCGAGTGATATTCCTCAATTTTCAAATTCCGCGTGTTGCGTGAATATTTGATGCATAATAAACACAATAGCCTTCATTTGACTTTCAAAATACGCTGAAATATTTGCCCGTGGACATTATCTGTTCCTCGAAGCTCACAATTTTCATCAGATTATGTCCACAGACAAATATCCGAGCATATTTTCGCGGCAAATGAAGGTTATTGTTTATATAAATATGAAAGAGAGTACATCGTAAATAGGTTATCTTGACCTGTTAAAATAAACTCTTAAATTAAAGTCTCAGGCTTTCATATAATCATAATGCTGTTAATAAATAAGAACTTCTTACACATACTGTACAAATCAAAATATACCATACAATCAATAATATTCGAAAAAGTGGTACCTTTTGTATGGAAAGACTACCTCCTTAAATCTTTCATCTTAGAGTATAACCATAAGCGGTTATACGCAACGTCATGACTAAAGACTGTATGAAATCCTAACACCCGGTTGTAAGACCATTCAAATGAAAGCTATTGAGCAGTACTATCATGTGGTACTGTTTACTATATTGAACAAGGTGTAGCCTGCGAGCAGACTCACGTTGGAGCACAAGCGCGCGCGGCGTAGCAGCAAGCGCGAAATTGAGCGGCGCCTCTTCAATAGACTCCTTCCCGCCGGATCGCTTTGCTCTTCACCGTTCGCGCGTGTGACTCAAAGGTGAGCCTGCTCGCAGGCTGTACAAGGTGGTTCTAACTTATTAAGTCTGTGGATGAAACCTGTGTGTGACCATTCAAATGAAAGCTTCTGAGCAGTACTTTCGTGTGGTGCTGTATTTTATGCTGCACAAGGTGGTCCTAATTTTTAAGCCTGTTGATGAAACCCTAGTGTGTGACCATTCAAATGAAAACTACTTGACAGCACTTTCATAAGCTACATAACAATTTGCACTTGTGAAATTCTGAATTTGATTTTTGGCACTATTCGAAAGTAGAGACAAATGAACTGAAACTAACCAACACCTAATAAATATTACCGTTTGGAAGAAACAAGCATGCAGGTGTGATAAAAAGCTATCAGGGACATTTAACAGCGTGACTGAAGAGTCTCGTGGTTCGATTCCTGTCACACGACTTAAAATATTTTACACTGTAAAAAATGAGCTCTTTTCGAAAAGAATAGTAATTTATTACTCTCGCCTTGTTTTCCTACCTTGGTGCCGGTGCTGTCAACTTATCACACTAATAACAGTGAAATCCCGAGTATTATTAAGCCTGGATTTTTCCAACCAATTTCCGGTTCTCTACCAGTCACGCAACACCTCGAAGAAACTGTGACATGGCTTCCAGGATGTCAGGTCACACTTAAGAGCGTGACGTTTCTAATAAAAGAGATGACTGAAAAATGGTGTATTGCTACTAATTGTCGGTGTTTAAGCGACTCACGTTCTCTATCTCGAGGTGTTCGGTTGTTCTTGGCTGGCTTTTCGTTCCTCTAGTCTTGCAAGTGCCGCATGGACACGGAAACTTAGCCTGTTCTCAAAGTCATACCCGCTAAAGGTATCCTGTTGTAAAAAAGGACAGATCGGAAGAAAAAAAAAACATTAAAATTAGATTGGTTATTGTATAAACTAGCCTGAAATGTCGGTCATCTCCCGCCCCGGGTTTCTCCTACCCGGGGGTAATGCTGAGGGCGCGAGAAAACTGACATTTCAGACTACATTGCTTGCAAAAAAATTTCGGACGTTTAATTTACGGACACTTTTTATCTCATTTCGGACAAATTTCGGACACTTCACTGAAACATAGCTGAAGTACATTTAAGTCACCAAACACGATTTAGACTGAAATAACATCTGCGAAAATGATAGTTATACTGCATCCTCAAGGTTTTACAGATGCACCGACGAGAAAAGAAAACGAATTTTATCAAGCCGTTACGTATCTCATGTGTTGTCTCAACTAGGGTTCGCTCCGTAAAGGAAACTAAGAGTTTTGGAGCTGCTTCAGAGTTAAATTCTGTATTGTAAATATTTCGGACACTTAAAAATTTCTTTACGCAAAGGTTGACTTGTGGCAAGTCTAGGGTGGACTGACTGTCCCGTGGATAATAGACTGCTGGCAGTCTGTTTATCTCTCGAAATTCAGCAGAGGTTATGAGGAATGACGCTTTAGCGTAAAGGGGAATGGGACGAGACATGGGCGCCTTCCTCCCCACTCGGCAACCGCCATACTGCCCTTTTGCGTTTGCGATGACTAAACACTCGTCTAAGTGACCCTAAGAGAAAAAAACCGGCTGCCAGAAGACTACGTGGATAATGACATTAAGCGTAAAGTATGCACGAAAAAGAGTTCTACTTACCTTGACTCTTTTTAGTAGTTCTTCCCCTTTCGCGCTCATCTGAAAGTTCAAAACGTGTTTTTCTATGAGCATGGTTTCATTTGAGGATATGTAATAGCCTAAAATTCAAAAGCATTTTGCTTACCTTTTCATCCTGTGCATAAAGAACACCAAGTTCATAAGTAGCGAACGGAGGCACGTGAGGGTCTGGGGGACTGCGACCAGATTTGACCGCGGCATCCTGGAAATGCTGCCAATCAAACAAACACAATCGCACTTAAATGGCTTTTTTCGAACCACGTTGGTTTATACAGCCGCTGTCAGCCATACAGCTGCCGCTCAACTAGAGAGCAAGTTTGAACGGTCTTAAAATTTCGCTTCAATTTTCAATCGTAACATTAAAAAAACGTACATCTATCATTCTAAGTTGCACCCACCTTGACAGCCATGTCAGTTTTCTTGAGGACTCGACAAGCTGACCCTTGAATAAGACACTTGAGAGGAATCAGATTCAAACTGACTTCACTGGCCTCTAGCGCTACAGAAAAAATAAAACAAAATAAGCAAATTTCACGTTGTTTCGTGTACTTGGAGTTGACAGGCGCTTCCTTTCGCGCGCTTAACCAGAAACATTCCATTCAGGTGACGTAGCTCTTTCGTGATCCGCCTCTGATTGGCTCTCGAATTTTCGCGCGTAAATAGCAACCAATCAAACTGTGAAGCTACGTTATCACTATTGTACGCGAAGGAGACAAGGGGTGCTTACCATTTACAAAAACCATCCGGTTGGAAATTTCAGGCATAAACATTAAACAATTAAATTGAACATTGCGGGAGAGGGAATCGCTATAAAGTATATCCGCATCAGCTAGAGAGACTTAAAAGAGCAGAAAAATAGCATCAACCCAAATCACAGCCCATATTTTCTGAAGCTTCCCAAACGGAATGGCGCGAACCATTTTATTTTCCACCTGGAATTTCCGGTTTTCCCATGTAAATGGTAAGTACCCAAGTTCTCATGAAACTAAAATGTAAGTGGAAAATTCACCGTCATGGTTCGCGTGTTTTAAATCCACAACAACCCAGAATTTGGCCACTTCACGCTGTTTTGCAGAGCGATTTTAAAATGTACCGATATGTATCTCGTGCTCATGCGGAGGCATTTTGCTGCCAACCAAAACCTAAAATTAGCGATATTTCACATCGCCGTAACAGTCTCACTGAGCTTCCTAGCAAGTTTGAAGCCATTTCAATGCGTAGCATTTCTGCTGAGACACCGAATACGTGACGAAACTCAACTTGCGTCACGTAACACTGAGTGACCAGAGGATATAGTGGGCTGAACAAAGGAAAGACTTACCAGAAAGAATCCTATTTAAGACAGTTTCGCTGCACGTGTACAGCGCTCTCCAGACATACAGGAGCTCTAATGCAAGTAACAGACAGTCAGCTTCTGACGGAGGAGATTTCTTGTACATAGCAGCCTTAGAGTAAAACACAAACAAAAACACATTGAGGCGCTTTTACAATGAGGTGATTAGATCATTAAACTCAGAATCTCGGTTAATAAGTTATACAACTCGCTTATTTTATTTTTTTTAGTCTATGACGTGTTACAAATCAAGGCTTAGCAACCAGCCCAACACGTCTTTACCAACAACCAATCAAAATGAAGACGTCATTCACACAGCCAATGAGATGTCACAGCTACCAGTGTACCTTTCCCTGCCACTCGATTCACGTGACTTTTCCCGCGCTTTTCCACAGTTTTGATTGGTCTGTTACGCCGTCACCTCCGGTGTGATTGGCTGTGATTCCTTTCGTTTGCAATAGTACTGTAATCATGAAAAAACTCCACCAACTGAAAAACAGCATGTTTATTTATTACAGAAAGCTCACCTTCCTAACAATAAACTGCTCCAGAGGCGTTTTCTTCTTGACAAATTTAGGGACTAATTTAAATTGCGCTTGAGCCTCTGTTGTGCTTCCTAAAATTCCTATAGTGACTGGACAAGAAGACAGCAACAGTAGCGTCAAAAGACAATAATCTGTAGCAGCAATTGAAGTAAATGGTGCAAAGTTCAAGAGTAAACGAGGGCTGTCCAATTTACCAATTACCAATCAATCACATCAATAAAACGACGCGAAGTCAGCAAAGAGGGCGGTAAACTATTCCATCAGAAACAACAAAAGAGAACCCATTTAAGTGCATGTAACTGACGCGCACGTGGCTTGGGTGTCCAATTACAGCAAACCTAACTGAAAAGCTGTCACGGGAGAGCGATGTGATTGCGCTACAAAAACCTAGTAAATACGCGCTTGGAGAACCACCGCAGGAACGGTGTTATTGTCTGATACCGTTGAAATTGCAATCATTGGTCTGTTCTCCTTTTAAAGATCAGCTATGGACTGGATCGTTCCGGTCAGAGAGAATCCATTCCTATCTCTGATGAGGTTGAATTGTCTGTCCGCGAAAGAGAACTCGAGAAGGGGCTTTCTGTTCAGTACAAAGTGTGAATCAAGGTTAGTGGGGAAGACAGTCAGAGTAAAAAGGGGTTGGAGCGAAATAAGACACTGGCCGAGTTATGCGATGGAGGGAAACATGGATTCATAGAGAAGTGCGCAAAGAAAACAAGAGAGGTATTAGGAAAATGATGGGGCAAAGAAAGAATTGGTATAAAGTAATATGGCTTGGATAAATAGGATCTAAAAAGACTATATGGCACAGTCAAAACACCGCTCGGTCCTTAGGTACCTCCGTTTGAGTGTTACATGATTTCGCGTATAACGCTTTATCTTACCTCCACAGAGATAAGCATAATAACTTTGCGACCACTTGGATTCTTCTTTGAGCCTGAAAATAGCAAAAGGAATGGTGTAAATAACGAGTTAAGGCACTCAAAATAGATTGGGCGAGTATAGACATTTAAGAAACTATTTATGTTTTCTACTTTCGTCCACACGTATAAGGAGAAAAACTAAGTTTATAATTGCTTGAGATAGATCTTTGTCCTCTCCGTGTGTATGAAAGAAAGCAAAGCTTTTCAAAAACATAATATCGAAACATACCTTAGAAATGCTGGCAGAGCGTATTCCCACTCAAGTCTTAACATATGACACCAACCTAAGAGACCAAATACTGTATGAGACTACATAAGACAACTTTCTCTATCTGTCATCACCGATCCTTGTAATCGCTGTAAAGCATCGGAACACATGGAACCAGCGGAAAGCGCGAGAAGAGTGGCAAAGCGCGGGAAGAGTCACAAAGCGCGGGAAAAGTGACAAAACACGGGAAAAGTGACAAAGCGCGGGAAGAGTGACGAAGCGCGGGAGAAGTGATAAAGTGCGGGAAAAGTGACAAAGGGCAGGAAGAGTGACAAAGTGCGGAAAAAGTGAGAAAGTGCGGGAAAATTTACAAAGCGTGGGAAAATTGTCAAACCGCAGGAAGAGTGACAAAGCGTGGGAAAAGTGACATAGCGCGGAAAAATTGACAAAGCGCAGGAAATATGACAAAATGCCGGAAAAGCGACAAAAGGCGTGATTCAGGTGACAAACGCAACTGAGGCCACAATCAATTTTGTGTTTGCAAACGGTTGGTTGAAAAGACGACAACTTTATTCTAATTGGTCAGAGCACACTATACGTAGTGTTGAACCAATCCTAAGTACAGCAAAACATCTCAAATGCTTTACAGTTCCCAAAATTGTTTGCAAAAAAGCACTGAGACAAAAAAATGAAACTAAAAAATACTTCCAACCACCACTCACCTATTTCATATTGACAAATAAGAGCTATTTCCTGTTGTTCAGCTGCAGAGCGCATGGCTTGGTGAAATTCATCCAAAGCCTCTCCAATATGACCCTGAATAATAAAACAGACTATTGAACCATTCTTACTACTAGACCAACCAAATTGAGACTCTGGGCCACAAAATTCCTTTCATGATCTCAAAGACCCTTATGCACTCACACAAACCTGTTGATCAATATCTTTCTCTTTATCAGTTTTTGTTAGAATACTTTTTATAGAGATACCAAAACCACAAAAATCCTGTTGGCCCCATAGACACTTAAACAGCCAGATGAAGTTAACTCAAGTACGCTTGCAACCATGAATCTTCTTTTCATTAATGGTCACATATCGTTTCTTTCGAGTAACATGCAGATTGCTCTGTTAACTTAAACTACCTACCTTGAGTCTCGATACAAGCCCTCTGAAGAAGAGAAATACAGCAGAGTTTGGGTATTCTTGGTAAGATTCTTCCAGGATAGCGGTTGCATTGGCCAGACCTGTGAGCCAGTTGAAAACACATTGATTGTTTTAAAGAAAATAAGATCCAAACAGCAACAATTTATTATCTGAATCCAATCAAGAGATCATACGTAACCCTCAGTATTATATGGTTAAGAAAACTACTTCATTGTGATTGGCTGACAGCAGGCCAATTTATCATTAATTTTTAATTTGCACTGCAGTGCAGATGAAGACACTCACATTTGTAATTTTCTCAAACATGTTATAAACAAGTAATCACATGAAAGCTTGGGTAATTAAGGATCTACATGTACACTAAAGCGTAATATTTGAAAATTCCTTGAAAGTGCACTCTCCTTAAAACTCATTAACTTTTGAAACACATTCATTCATATGGTTACCTACAGGTACTTTATTCCAGATGGCAAAACAGTTTAACAAGTTAGTTGTAGTCCTTTTACAGATACAGATATGAGACGGCATATTTAAGAACAAGACATACCTTCCTCGTTGCTGCCCTCATCAAGAGCAACAAAGGGTCGAATAACAGCATGATACCAGAGCAAGGTGAGCCTGAAATTAAACAAATGTCCATGAAACTTGTAACATGGTAAACAAAAGTCTAAGTTCAAGCCCAGCGGCCTGCCAGGCTTGTGCTTACCTCTGGGTTTTGTAGCATGAAGCAACTAGAAGTATTTCCACTCCCCCCTGGATGGGATGCTAGTCTCATTACCCTCAGCGTTACATTTGACGCTACCTATTTATACATACATGAACACCTTGGAGGAGAGAGGCACTGTGAGAATAAAGTGTCTTGCCCAAGAACACAATGCAATGACCCTGGCCAGGGCTCGAACCTGGATCCAGAGTCCAGAGCACTAACCATTAGGCCATCACGCTTACCACTGCAAAATCTTGTAACATATGCTAACTTAATTTCATGTCGGCTGAAAACAGTATTAACAGTTGTATCTCTTTTACACATTCTGTGTATGTCTAAATGACCCTAGGAAGTAAAATTCCACCCAAAATACATGTAGCTATATGGAGCAAAGATAACTGTAAGTTCAGTAAGATCTTTCATCGGCATCACTTAATGTCAAACCAACCTTGCCACAGGTGCTTTCATGTCTTCACTCTGACTAGCTAAGTTCAATGCCTGAATTCCAACATCTCTGTTTCCCGAGAAACCAAGAAGATGGCAGAATTTTAGCAGCTTCGGTGGCACTAGTGAGATAGCCAAATGAAACAGACCATAGCCGCATGATACAGCAGACTGAAGGTGCTTCAGTGCCTCAGGGCTGACTACCCCAGGTGAAAGTTTGCTGTCTGTCTCCTCATGAATGGTAAGACCATCTAGTGGGGATACCACATCCTCTGGGTCCAGGGGTGAGACAACGCCTGTTCCTTCAGACTGCAAGTAGAGGACAAAACAAAGAGAAGTGGAAGTTGTAGCCAGAGACGGACCCAAGTGTTTGAAGAATGTACCAGCCTTTAGATATTAATAATTACAAAATACCTCATCAAGCGCTTCCTCAACATCATCCGGACCAGACTCCAAAGTTCCATTCTTGTCACATCGCAATTCAGGGGCCCATTCTAAGAATGGTCCACCGATGGCACTTATTTCACAGTAACATTTGTCATACAGTTTCCATGCCCTTCGCATCAGATATCCACCTTTGATGTAATCTGTGATGCCTGCAATTAAGTAGCGAGTTACTTATCACTTCAGCAATGAGTTAATTATTGACTAAATGGTAGGGCTGAATGGTAGGGCTGACTGAATGTAGTTCCAGAAAATATCCATACCTCCCCCACCCCTCTGAAAATTCTGATTGAGCTTCATACATTTCTTTAAATTTCTTGGTCTTACAGAACCCCCACCCCCCCAGGAAATTCCAATCCCTTCTGTGGGGGGAGTATGGATATTTTCTGGAACTGAACATTTCATGAAAAAAAATACCTAACATGATACTATCACTTGAAATCTGGTAACCAGGCTGGCTCAGTTAACAGGACAAATTAGGGAATACTGTATGTGAGATTTCAGCCTGGTCAACTGGGAGGAAATTCAAGAAACAAAGCCAAAATGTTGCCTCTTAAACTTGTATCATTCACGACTATCATAGCTTTGTAACTCTTGTAACCTAACTAAGAAAGGTAATTCACATACTTCTGGAGTGGAAAGACAAAAATTATGCCATTCTGACCACTACATGTTTCAAAAGCGAAGCTATTTTGTCAAAAACATTTTGTCTCAGTCACCCAGGCTTGAGTGTTCATATAGGAAAGTTTTCATCCGGGTTACAGAGATCTCTGTTGCACAAACCAAGATCTCGGTGACTGGGCCAACTCAGCTTCTCATATGAACACATTGAAATTTTTACAAAGGAAAGAGAGGCAAGGTGACTTCTGGAAAACTGAGCCAGCCCGGTTTACCTAGCTCATATGAAGAGGCCCTTAGCAGCACACACTAATTGTACCTTGTTTGAGGAATGTCAGAAGAGCCATGTAAAGCTCACAGTCAGCATACAAAATCTGCCTCATCAGCATCTCGTCCAGCCCCAGCGCTGCACCCTTCCGAGCATTTTCCACATAGCAAACTCTCTGTGCTCTCTTGAGGTTTTCAAGAGCTCTGTCCAGCTGGTCATCTTCAAATGTAAGAATGGCTTGCTGGTGGACAAAAAATGTTGTAGGGACATAAATTATTTATTACATTAAAATACTCATGGAGTAATGCAATATTTACATGAAGAAATAGGTCTTCTGAAAAGGCAGTTAGAGCTCTGTGCACCTGGACCTCTAGTAAGGCAGCACTGTAAGCTTGAGGATTGATTATGTATTCTGTATATTAATACAGCTATGTAGAGATAACAAGTTGGAGCCGGGGGTTTCATTAAGGGCTGCACACTAAGCAAATTGACCAGCTGCGAGGGTGATTTGGTCTGCCTGGTTTGATCATGACCATCTTGAGGAAAGTTTTTCTTATTTATAAAGAAGTTCAGTTCAGAAACTTTTGCCTTCCTGTGAAAACCACTTGCCCTCCTGGTGAAAACATTAATGAAATCCCTGCTTGGAGTGAATTGCAGTCTCACTTACCACAAAGTCAACCATTCCAGACCCAGCACTCATAAGTGGAGAGCCATCACTAACAACAGCAAAAAAACAACATTTATTTCATATTATACTGGATTAAAAACAATTCTAGAAACAGAATCCATGGTAAAAACAATGAAAAAAAGGTTGATGTTTGTTGAACATTCAACATTTCTTCTGAAAGATATTAAATGATATTTATCATTGTGACACTTTCTCTAAAACAACAGCCAAACCTCCCAAACAACTAACTCTTGCGTGCAACCAAAGCCTTGAAACTCTTCAATTTCCTTAGTTGTAACTAAATTACCAAATAATTGTACAAATTGTTTTTAATGTAAACTATAGCCAGGGACAATTATGAAGGATTGTTGAGTATGAAAACTTCACGTCATTTCACTGTTAACATACTGTAGGAATGATAAGCCATATGGTTCTCATCCTGACAGACTTAAAAAAATTACCATAAAATTCAGGAAAAAAATGAAATTTACCAAAAGGTCACTTCAGACATGATTTCTTACGAGGACATTTTTAACAATTCTTTTAGCAAGAGTTTCACAATAGTTTATTTCTTCAATAAAATTAATAAAAATGTTTGTATTAGTGACAAAAGAATTTAAATGACAAAAATACCAACTATGGTTTTGTAAATGAAAATCAATCTAGTTGACATTATTATGTTAAACAAAGCAAACATCAGCTAATTTTAGTGATTAAGGGCAAATAAGGGACCTGAAAGGTCTTTCAAAACCTGTTGACCGTGTTTCCAACTTCTTAACTGATGAATGTATTAAATAATTATGTCCTAAGAAATGAAATTTCAGAGAAATTCTCATTGGTAAGTATTAACTGAAGGAAGATATTTATTTTATTTCTTGTTCTCACTTTTTTTGCAAATCTGACCAGAATATAATCCCAAAATTAATCTTTGATTACTTGGAGCTTTTATGGTTACATTCAATAAAATAGGTGGAACTTTCAACTTCCCCTTAAACACTCACACAGGTAGGAAACATTAAAAAACGTTGCTTTTGCAAACATCCAAACAGAAGGTTCATGTAAATTGATGCAAGATTTGTTCCTAATCATCCTAGTCCAAAGAAAATCACATTTTCAATGAAGACCTTATCTTGCAAAATGTTTTGGCATTAGGCAGAGCAAAAACAAACTACTGTATCTACGAACTGCATGGATTAATAAATAATCTACTTGTTTAAATCATTTTATTGTTATCAGATGCTTCATGACTAAAACAGTAAATGTAGGCAGACAATTTTCTTGGAAACGTTTTTTTGTGATTACTCTATAATCTATGCAAACTCTCATCATTTAATTTGCTTTCCTTGAATTTAATCGCCTTAAAAATTTCACACCGTTTTAACCAAATAAAATTACTTTAAATTTCGCTGAAGATATTTACCAAACGTTGAATCCTTGAAATATTTGTAAATTTATGTGCAAAAGATTTAATAGTACTAAGCTTTAGGCAGTTCAGATGTTATCTTTTTGCGTGTAAGCGACGCGTAGGCATGAAAATAAATGCTAATTCATGAATTTTTTATGCCCTATTGCGAAAACTACTTCTTGGCGATTCCATTTCAAGATGAGGTTGCAAAACACGATACCAAAATTTCCCGCTGTTAAATGTTTTGTCTCTGAATATCAAGATTCTAGATAAGCAGGTCCCTTCCGTGTTTAACGTCGTAGCTTTTAAGGTTGTATTCGCTCATGAAATCCTCCCCTTCTTCAAAGTACATGTACCCAATAAAGCTTGGGGATGGCGGCACGTTAATTCACAAGCTGAGGTTTTCCGGAAAACTAAACTATTGCGATCAAATTTTCACTCCGATAGTAATTTGCCCTCCCAAAAGGGTTTTAAACCGAAGTTTAAAAAATCTAGCCCATCAAGTGCGGCATAGAATATGTTTAAGAAACACCCAGAATTGAATAGTATGCATAAAAACACCGGTTCTTACGCGTAAAATATCTGGAGCTGCATGCAGACGGCAGTCGAAATAAACAAAACATACTTCGTGCACAAGGAGTTAGCCAGCACGTGTGTATTTATTACAAATTAGATAACACAAGCGGATTACTGAGAAACAAAACGCAGTTAACAACACACATTTAGGGTGATATTATACCTGTGACTTCGAAAAAGCTTTTGTGATTCTTCAAAGCCATTGTTTAACAGCAGATTTATCCCATCTCTCGCGAGGCCATGATATTCCCAAAAGTCTGACGTCTTCGAGGTCTCATCTTTGCACTCATTCCTGGAGGGATTCATAAGGTCAGCACTGCTGTGGTTATTTCAATAAATGCATGCGGGCTTGGTCAAGGAAACGCTGAGAATCAACATACATCTCGCGCCATGTTTTGATTTTGCACAATTTTCTTGTGAGAAGCTAAGAAGTGCAAGGCGTCCTTTGATTGGCCGGCTGATTCGCATGAGTGAGTCCGGAAAAAGCCGAGCAATTTCCGAGTTTATCCGAACACATCACGATTTCAGCGAAATTATTATGGGATACACGTGCAATATTCAAGATGGCGTCTGTCGCTCCGAAAGTGGGAAGGCAGTTGTCCTTCACGAGAAAGGTTTGGAATGCATTCCACGACTGGTACATTAATGCCTGTGGTTACAGACAACTTGGTAAGTTTTTCTGTTAGAAGATCGATCGGTTTTATTAAAAACCTCCGTCTTTGATCTCTTTTCTCGGGCTCAAAACTAGTCGACTTTTAGGGTATTATTTACGTAATTTCAGCTGGCATAATTTAGGTCTTTCATTGTAATGACAATAATAATACCATCAAGAGCATATTTATTAGATGTGTTTTCTCTGTTATTAATCTCCCAAGGGAAAACATGGTTTGTTGAAATGCTTTTTCTACATTGTGGAACACATTAATTACATGTGACTTTCCCAACGCGCAATATCCAATTTTATTATATGGCTAGCTCCGTGAGCGGGCAAGATGAATCGAATCCTGCGCTGTGATTGGCTACCCGAGCGGGCAAGATGGAGCTATCTTGCCCGCTCGGGACTACCCGCCGTGTCCCGCAAGAAAAGTTTCCCCGAAAGCCATATAATAAATCCTTTATTGACCAAGCTTGTTCGGTCAAGATGGCTGGATGTTGGCCTCGTTCTTTTTTTGCGTGTTTTTGGACCTCGACTCCGTCTCGGTCCATAAACACGCAAAAAAAGAACTTGGCCAATATCCAGCCATCTTGACCTCACACTTGGTCAATAACCCATACATATTATGAGCTTATGTAATCTTGACCTGACACCGTTGTAGTTAAAAAACTGTTAAAATACAATTCAACGAAGTACAAATACTTATATTTGACAAATGATTTCTTTTATTACTCCTTATCAGTCACATATTTTCAGGGCTGCCGTTAAGTTTCGAGTTACCTGTATCCTTAATCTTCACACCTGTAACAAACTTGTCACTTTGTGGACTAAATTGTATCAACAAAGGGCAATTTCACTCACAACATCAAGGGCTTATCAACTATACTCAGCCATAACAGGTGTTACAGGTTACAACCCTTGGTGACGACCCTTATATTCTTTGCTGAAGGATTTACTGTGTATAAATAAACTTACCATTAGCATTACCAGTCCTGATTTTCACAGAGTAGCTGAGGATGAAGTGGTGGGTAATATCAACAGGGGAGGGGGGGAATCTAGTGTCAAAATTCCATGATGTGTCAGATAGTAAATATAATCATTGCCCTCTACTTCACTGCATGTCTCACTAATTTTTTTGCATTCAATGTTATATTTCAGGTCTTCGCAGAGGTGATCTATTAAATGAGGATGATCCTGATGTGATTGAGGCCATAAAACGTCTTCCTTCTGAAGAGTTCAATCTGAGACAGTTTCGTGTGAAGAGAGCACTTGATTTGTCAATGAAGCATCAAATTCTGCCAAAAGATCAGTGGACAACAAAAGAAGAGGTGAAACTTTACAATGATTTTTGGTCTTGGGAATAATAATTTATAGGAGAGTCTTCTGACATCATTGTTTACATTTTTCCTCATTAACATACAACTTTGTGCAGAGAAGGCATCACGCTAGACACAAATTGACCACAAACATTTAAAGAGCTTGTGAAACTTAGTATCTGGTGAAATTTTTGGCTTTTTGGGTGTAATATTCGAAGAGAAATTGGCTTTCAAAAACTGCAAAATTTCTGGGTGGCAAAAGCGCTCGTGAGCTCATACACTCTTTGTAAGATTTTGAGTTTTTAACCCGCATTGCATGAAAAGTATTCAGTACATGGGACTCAAACTCCTTGGGACAGTTAATCGTGCTGTGCCCTTTCAATATTCAGAACTAATGTTTTTGTAGTTCCTTAAAAAACTGTATTGCTTATTCTTATGCTTACAAGGCAAATATTGTAAACAAAGACTCTACCATACTGACTTCAGAGTATCAGTATGAAATAACCAGGTGTTTTGTAGGGTCTGTGAGGTGGCATTGACTGGCTATGAGGATGAATTTGCCTGCCTGGTTTAACCATCTAGATAAAGTTTTTTGTATTAGGAAGTTCAGTTCAAAAAGTTTTGCCCCCCGCCCTGTGAAAACCAGTTGCCCTCCAGCTGAAAACCTTATTGAAACCCGTCTCCCATGTAAACCCATACAAAACAAATGATTAAACTTTTAGAGATACATGTAGACTGTGTTTATTAGACCCTATCTGTGGAATTGAACTACATAAGGTTATTCTTTTACTACTGATTTGTGTGAGACACTTTTTAGAAGCCATTAAATATAGACTTTTTCAAAAATCAACTTTGTAAATGTATTGGATAGCAGCTCCCCAATGACTCACTTGAGTAGCTTGATACCCTTTGAGAGGACATCTGAACAAACCATAGACATAATGCCCCTAGCCCCAAAACAATAAATTTTACAGGGGTTTCATTAACCTTTTCGGCAGTGTGGCAACTGGTTTTCACAGGCAGGCAGAACTACTTGGACTGAACTTCTTTACAAGAAAACGTTTCTGCTAGATGGTCAAACCAGAAAATTGCCCTTGCAACAGTCAATTTGCCCAGTGCCTGGCCTCAATGAAACTCCTGATAATAATAGCTGCCAACAAGCAAGAGAATTACAGGCTTAGGAGAGCTTCTACACTTGTGAAATAAATTGTTGTCATTTTTATAGTCCCTTTGAGTATTTCCATGTTATCTAGACTTTTCAAACTTTTATTTATTATTTTTACTTTTATTTCTATTTCATTTAGGACACCATGTACCTTCAACCTTATCTCGATCAGATCAAGAAGGAAAAACTAGAGCGAGAAATGTGGGACCATCAGTAACATCCCATGGGATGTTTATCCGCGTTCTTAGCAGAATTTATTCTTAAATCTTGTGTAAATGACATTCAGTTGTGGAACAAGTTGTGTGAACTGAAATATAATTTGTGCCTCAGTTAAGATTTTTCTTTGTAACTTTGATGTGTTAATTGACTAGGTTACATTTTTGTGCATGTTGGAATAAAGAATTCCAGATTTCAATATTATGTTGGGTTTTTTTTTTGTTCAGGAATGACGTGACGCCCCCTTCCTTTATGGTTTGCACTTTCTCTTACAAGTCCTACCAGAAGCATATCACCAAGTCTAGGTGATATGCTTCTGGTACTACTGATTCCAACTGTCCTACGAAATCGCTCTTTTTTCAGGCCATTTTACTTACTGGTTAATAGTTTCAGTTGTGGGTCAACTAACACAAGTGATCTTGTGACGATAAATTTCATGATCATTATTTTGATTTTGCTACCTGTGGATTTAGCTAAGAGGTCACCTGTTTTGTCAGTCACAGGTCTAGACTCGTGAGTCAATGATTCACTGTTCAAATTTGCACGCTGGTTAGGCTGAATAGGACTCCTAAATAGTACTTCAGTTAGCTTAGATAGGACTTAAGTTAACCTGCATTATAAACATTACTTCTGATGGCCTAAATGAGCACTTACCGGTACCCCTGTAGGTTATCTGCAATTTATTAGTGCTCTTGTTAGGTGATATAACCCTCCAGTCAGTCTGCATATCACTCTGGTTAGTGTAAATATTCACTCAGCCGAGCCTGGATAATACTCAGGTTAGCCTGTTTGAGTTTTATACTCAATAAGGGTGCAAGTTACATAAAAGATAATACTTACTCTTTCCTCCACAATTTCTGTTACAAGATGCCAGACAGAGGCCACCTTATCCATGTGCTCTGCTAGTCGGTGCAGTATGAATGGCATTAGCCCAAAGAACAGGGAGTGGGAAAAAAGATGAGGTTACCTTTGTCTTTTGCTCTACACTTCTCTCACTACTCCCGAACGCTAGTAGCATGACTAACTGCCTAACTGAGTAGTAGTATGCAAGTTTTATAATCAGGGAAAATTTCAGCTTGATGAAAAAAATACAACAAGAGATATAGCTGCCCAACCATAATTCTATTTTACATTCCTGACCCAGGCCTTAAACTGCTTGAGTTTATGAATCTTGCAAATGTTTTAAGCCTGCAGGGTGGGTAAAAAGAAAGAAGAACACTGAAAATGTCCAGCAATATGAAACACTAAAAGTTCAAGACATTTATTGACAAAAATTACTGCACAAGAGTACATTTTGAAACTTACTTAAAATCCACATGATTTACATTGTGTGTAAGTTATATTAAACTTTATTGATACGCTTTTTGATACTAGTTTAGGAAAGTTTAATTTTAACTCTACTTAGAGCAGAAAATCATGATTGCTTGGAAGTATTCTGCAAATAATTGTAATTTTTCAGAACTGTTAGGAAAATGAATATTAGCAAGGTGGACATGGGACAGGAATTTAGTATTCATTCCACACATTTTTCAAAGATAAAATACTGCTTATTAACCTTTCATGCAATACAATAAACAACATTATTTCATGACCAAGACAGTTGGCAGGGCCAATAACTCAAATCAATCAACCACATTGTTTTATTACTGGTCCAATATTTTCTACAAATCAATCAATCAACAACTTAAGAAATACACCAATAAACATCTTAGCCCTGTGGGCCATGCTAGCTTGAGACCCTATATAAAAGAATGTGTAATCCCAAAAATATCCATACCCCTCCCACATAGGGTTTTTGTTTTTACCCCCACCCACCCCCCTTCCTGAACTAGACAATCGAGGTAATCCCTGGAAAATAAATATCCAAGAAGTGCAAGTTCACTTTGATTCTCCTGGTTTTATAAAAATCTCCAAATACACATACTTTGATGGTTTTACATGATTTACAAAACACCCTGAAAGAAAGCGCACACTAAAAGCTGTATTTCTATGACTTGATAAAAACACAGAACTAGCAGGAGTTGTTGACGTAATAATGGCACAAGTAAAGAGAATTTACATTTTGACGATCAAAGTAAACAAGTTCTTTCCTTTTTTGATTGCGTTGATTTCTCAAATAAATAGAACACATGTTCTCTGTGTTTCTATCTAGTCACAGAATCACTCGAGAAAGTTTGGGAGAACTTAAAAAAATAGCCTATCAGCTCATGTTCCCACAGCATTTCTTGCTCTGCCAAACTTCCACTCGTGTTTCCATAACTTGATAGAAAAAACGGACCATGGGCATTCTAAAGTATTTTTCTGTGCCTTACAGAAATGAGGCAATATGGGGCAAACAACAAATAACGGGAGAAATCATGTAAATATTGACGCATTGTTACAGTAACTATAAAACCGTCAAACTAGAGTTTATAATAATTCTTTTACATTCTTGCTAGTTAGCTCCACAGTGGGATACTCTGTGTAATACATGTGTGAGACACTACAGTGTAACATGCTCTCATAAATTTTTTATGTGCTATCTTAACACTATGATAATTTTTTGTCAAATGATGTAATAGTGGAACTCATACTTATTGACCAAGTACACATGCTCAAAGACTGATTTGACCAGGAATGAAGACAGAATAAATTTTGTAACAAATCTTTCTGGACCGCGAAAAGCAGCCAATATGAGACTACGAAAATAACAATCATAATTATTAAAGTTGTGTTTACATTTAGACCACACTCTAAGAATGCCAGCAATCTTTCTAGATGATCAATTCCAAACAATCCCCTTGTAATACAATTAAAAATACTGTGGAATCCCGATTTTTGAACCTCCAAGGGAAATGAAAATTGGTTTGAAAAATCACCTAGTTTGAGAAATCTGGAGTAAACTTGCAGTGTTCTACTGAGGGAAGTAAAACAGGTTTTGGTTCAAGTTATCATGAGGTTTGAACAAGTGAAGATCTGAGAAATCGGGATTCCACAATAAGTTGCAAGATTGTTTTACGGTAAATTAAAATAATTTGATCACCCTAGGTAGCAAAAACTTGGTTAACAACAGCCTGTCTTGTGTGGTTCAGCGGAAGGAATATTCTTAAATTCCTGTGAGCTTGTCACTGATGTACTGTTTGTTAATGTTATTGAGTCGGGGTCCTTTGGAATACTGTCAAAGTTATTTGCCTTTTCATTCTCTAGAATCTGCAAGGAGAAAGATCAAAAACATTCACTTTCTATCAATCAAGAAACAAACTGACAAATTAGAGGTAAAGTCTGCATGTGAGCTAAGTGACCCATCAGGCAGGAGCTTATTCCAGTTTCTCTAGCATGAAGCGACTAGGAGTATTTCTACTCTCCCCCTCCCCCCCCCCCCCCCCCCCCACCAGGATATCAAGATGCAAAACTGTGATGAAGCACCTTTAAAGGTCTACAGTAAGATTACAGTGTCATGGCTAAGAACACAACACAAGTTTTAAAAGAACTGTGCTCTGGTCTGAAAACCATGCACGTTAGCCCAGAGGTTTATCAATATTCTCATGTACCTTTGCCACAAGATATTTTGCTGCCTCAGAAATGTTTATGTCCTCTTTGGCTGATGTCTCAAACCAAGTATTAAACCCCTTGTCTGAACAATATTCATCCATTTGACTTGCATTGTTAACTAGACCCTCCTTGGCTTGATCGCACTGCAGGAAAAAAGAAAATATTGTGATCAACAACAAACTTTTCTTGTGTTACCTGACAACGTGATGACGGGCATGTTTAAAACAAGAAATGGTGAAAAAGCACTACGGTTAGCCTATAAAATATCACTGACCTGACAGCAGTTAGCTCTCTATGATAGTTTGGGTTACCCTTACAGACACCCGCATCCCACATTGACTCTTAATCATAGCACCATCATTTCGTAATTTTGCCATTTTGTGTTTTAAACACACCCTGTGATGACCTATCGATTAAGGGATGACATAAACAAGCTAACACTTCCATAACCCTGCCCTGATTATTTGAGAAAGATGTTGCACCACAAAGCCAAGTTGTGAAACAGCCTAGCATCCAATTTGCTACAAGCGTAATTATCCCTAAATATTTTCAAACTAAACCATGTCATTAAAGTTTTTGATAGAAATTTTACATGGTGTCCATGTAAAGCAGCTTCTATTACTTTAATTTTGTCCTTTCATATTGAAATTTTTTATCATGTTAAAATAAAATTATTAATCTATCTATCTGAACATCTCCTACACATATGAAAAGATTCCCCGAGTAAACAGAATACTGGCAGTCTCTGCATGCTCCATTCTACCCTCACATGAGAGATTCAACAAGAAAAAAAAAATACAAAATGATGATGTAGCCCAGCAGTGATCCTTGTACTAGCATTGAATGGTTATTGTGTGAAAGAAATGGGTAACTTACTAACAGACACATTAGTAAAAGTTGCTGACACAAGACACAAGTCGAGTTACCTGATGTTATTTGTTATTCACTGCCTATGTGGATAAAACCCTAGTGTGTGACCATTCAAATGAAAGCTATTGAGCAGTACTTTCATGTGGTACTGTTTATTATGCTGTACAAGGTGATTCTTATTTTTAAGTCTGTGGATGAAACCCTAGTGTGTGACCATTCAAATGAAAGCTATTGAGCAGTACTTTCATGTGGTACTGTTTATTATGCTGTACAAGGTGGTTCTAACTTTCAAGTCCGTGTAAATCCTAGTTTGACTTGAGAAACAAGAAAAAAACTGGGTCAAGTGTCATCTTGCAGTAGCTTGTGGGAGTGTTACTGGTGATGAAACAAAAGACAAAAAGTTATATTGTCACCAGTAACAATCTCAGAAGCGATTAAGATAAAGGTCACCCCAGATTTTTTCTTGTTTCTCAAGTGGCAAATTCAGATGAAAGCTATTGAGTAGTACTTTCATGTGGTACTGTTTGTTATGCTGCACATGGTGGTTCTAACTTTTAAGTCGGCAGATGAAATTCCTGTGTGTAACCACTCAAATGACAGCTATTCGGCAGTATTTCATGTGGTAGTTGCTTTTCATCATGATGTACACAGTGGTTATAATGCTTACGTCTGTGAATGAATCCTACTCTGCGAACAATCAAATTCTTAAATGAGCAGAACTTTCTTGTAGCATTACTGTGGAACTTTGAGAGTCAACGAACCTTGTTTGCTAATAGAACAACAGGAATTGGAGCTCCATTAGGAAGCATAACTTTACCATCCAAGTCATTCTTCCATTTCTGCACAGCTTCAAATGTAGATGCTCTTGTGACATCAAACACAATGAAAGCTCCAACCGCCTCCTTATAATAAACCTGCCAATTAAATTAATTCTGCATGTTTTATATGTACTATGTTACCATTTCCTCTTAATAATTACATTATGTTAAAGTTGTCTCTTCAAACTCCCAGATGTGGAATTCCGCAGCTGAATTTGATCATCATGTGATCAAAAATTGACCAATGAAAAATTGACCAGCAAAAAATGGAAAATGAAGATTGTCTCCAAGCCTAAGCTACAGTATACTTATAGAAGCTAGGTGTCACTGGATGGGCTGCTCCTAGACAGTAAAAATTGGTTGCATGTGGCCTTTGTAGTGTGAGCAGGTGACTCCTGTCATGCAGAAACCAGAAATCATGTAATCATAGACTACGAAGCTATGATTGTTATAGGGTTTTCTAGCATGTTTCAAAATCCTACCATACTTTTGTGCTGTACACAATTGCAAAGAAGTTGTCTAATTGAATAAATATACACAAAACAGTTTGTGTCAAAGAGTTGCTGTACATTTGTTACATATACAGCCAGGTTGTACCATTCTTAACAAGACCTTGACTTCTGTCTTTTGAATAAGAGATTACTGTGGCAAAACTTACTCGTGTCATGTTCCCAAATCTTTCTTGTCCTATTTCCAAGAAATAAAATCAAACCATGTTATAACATTGCTCACAAAGCCACACTGTCAAAGAGGGTGGCAAAGGGTTTATGCAAGACACATGATGAGGGCTAAAATTAGCGTGTGATGCGTGAAAGTAAATGTGGCTGAATGCATATGTGATGCATGAATTTTGTTGAAATTTGTGCATGAAATGGGGAGACAACCCCCATTTTCTGCCCTTATCAAACCCAAAATGGTCAGAGCTATTCTTCTTAGTTCACCCTGTTTGATTGGAAAACATCATAAGGATTCTGTTTTACAACAGTTGGTCAAACTAGTCAACCTGATAAAATGGAAAGCAACCTTAGTGACGTTGGAGATGGGTTAAGGTCACACTCGCCGAAAGCTGGAACCCCTAGGGTAAGAGGAAGAAGGGATGGCCAACAAAAACATGGCAGTGGGGCCTGGGAGCAGACATTAGGAGATCAGGGCTGAACAGGAGTCAGCTAGAGAGACCCAGGACAGAGAGGACTGGAGGACTCTTGTTGGCCACCTATGCTCCAGGAGGGGTACTAGGCGCAAGTATCTATAGTGAGTCATGTTACGTTTTTGAGGACCCCTTTAATACCGACACCCACCCCTAACCCCCCCTAAATCTGACCTCATTTTACAGCCAATGGGGAGGGGGGGGGTTAGATCTGGGGGTTCCATTGTGTTAATCAAGTAGACATTTATGAAAGTCATACAAAAGGATGTGATAAAAGTTTACCTGCAATATCCCATAGCTGCAAACGAATAAGTGTATCAGTGTCCCAGTTTATAACCTTGAGCGCGAAATCAACTCCAATGTATTCAAAGTCAAGGTCAACAACAACAACAAGTTAAACAATAAATAACAACAGCGGCATCTTTGAGCTTGATTTCATGTCAGGTGCGACCATTAATCGAGTTAATAAATTGATGGGGGAAAGCCTGTTTCTGTATAGGTTGATTAAAATTTCTACAACGGCCGAAATCATGCTAGGGAAAACTAGAAATATGCAGACATCGAATAGCTACAACTAATTGACCTCATCAAGCTTGTAACTAACTAAAGAAGACAAGCGTTGACTGGACAACATTTGGAAATTTTTTTAAGAAAGGATATTGTAGCTCTGTAGTGTACAGAGAAAAATTGATGAACATAGCGCTTAATGATGCTAGTTTTTCCAACACCGAGGTCTCCTATTACCAAAACTTTGAAGAGAAACTCCTTCTTCTCCCCGGACGATTCCTGCGAAAGAGAGAAAAAAAACAATCAAAAATTGCCTCCCAGCCCCGCTGAATATTGTTGTCAATCGTTTGTAAAGTATTGTTTTTGAAAAAGTACATCGAACGTACCATAATCAGCTGTAGAAAGTGTAAATATAGTCACTCGTAATAGCCGTACATCAGGAGGAAGCCACCATGTTGTCATGTGATTGTACGCGATATATTACTGTATTTGATTGGTTGGAGAATTTCGGAGGCAAGAGTCTGGCAGTTATAAGCTTGTTTTTTATTGGCCTGTGAAGATTTTCGCGATTCCACGAAAATATTCGAAAATATGCGAAATTCCACGACTTTCGCGAAATCCGTAGACCATATAGACCGAACAATTCTGCGAGATTTCATTTTAATAAAGCGTTCTGCCTTTTTTTTGTAAGTTTAGTTGCTAGAACAAGGGAAAAATTCTGGCGGGGGCAGGGAGGGTGGGGGTGGATATAGTCATGCGGTACTTTGAGATATTTTGTATTGCCGATCGAGAGTGCTCACCCTCATATTTAATTTACACTAAAAGTTGCAAATTGCAAAACGGGTTCTATTACGTGAAACTCAAGCATACGAATGCTTTTCAATAATGTTACGCTAAATGTTTGTCAGAAAATGTCAGTTGTTCGAATTTATTACTCAGCCCTTGACCAAAGTCAAGTATTTTAATAAAATATGAACTAGTTGTTCGGTAGTTTTCTACCATCCTGCTTGCATTACTGCCAAAATTCTAGAAACGGAAGGTGCGAAAAAAGCTTGTGCTCTATAAGTTTCAGCCTCAACAAATTTCAATTTAACTTTCCATTATTATTTAGCAGACGGAAGCGTGATTTTTTTGTAGCTGTAGAAAGCGTTTCTGTTTCAAGATATATATGTTATTTGCCGGCTTATGGTCGGTCCGTATGGTGAAAAACTGTGACCGAGGTCTTGAAAATGCGGCAGCATTTTCAAGCCCGAGGTCACAGTTTTTCATCATACGGACCGACCAAGAGCCGGCAAATAACATGTTTCAGTTTTTTTTTCCTGCAGTAAATTGGTTTTACAGATTACAAATGGGTTTGTTTACGCAACTCTTGTCATTGAATCAGCTTGCGCGCCGTCTACTAACGATTTGTAAAAAATCTCGGCAACGAACGAGTAACTCAGATAGTAGACAAAGAAAGATGTATTAAAGAACAGATTTTTTTCGAACTACTTTATGTTAGTTGCATTTATTTCACCAGTTGAGTTCTCCAAAATTGTTTTTGCGGTGTGAAATTTCGTGCGAAGTTTGAAGTTTTACTACAAAAACAATTTCTGTCAGTCGTTGCTTTTAAAATCACTTCGTCACTTTTCTACCGTAAATTGAATAGCAGAAAGCGAGGAAATTCGTTAAGTGTATTCCAGAGAAATTCTTCTAAATACAGCAACGATCAGAGAGGTAAACTCGACTGAAATTGACTCAAATTTTACGGCGAGGGAAACATAGGATTACGCGCCATTACAGCGCCAAGCTACAAACAATTAAGCAAACTCTCACAACTTCAAAACACTCAATTGAATTTACTTACAGTGACTTTCCTTGCCATTTTAAAGTGAACAGAGATAAACTTGCGTTGACTAATCGTCGATGGACGTGTAAGAAAGGCAAAAGATTGACGATTACCGCTAACTTTTAGGAGCGAAATTTAGGCAGCGGGAAAAAAATCCGGCCCGTGGGCCGTATCGTAAAAAGTTGGACCGGTCACATGCGTGTGATTAGCCAATCAAATTCGAAGATTTAGGATTCCGGCCAACTCAGATGCTTGAGAAAAAAAATAAGAAACCTGTTTTTCAAGTCAAATTAAAATGATGACATATCTCAAATAATATAGTTTTGTTTTCTCTTTCAAATAGCTAAATCCCCAACTAAAAAGGAAAACGTTCGTGCGAGTAGAATTTCGAATTTCTTCAATAAATAACGACAACGGATAATCATATTCAAGTTCAAGACTTGATTGGAAACTTTGAATACAACTACCATGATTCCCCTAAGGCGGGTTTCACAGAGGCAGTTGGACATTGGGAATTCGCATTGTACGTGATAAAAAATATTATTTCCATCTAGATGAAAACGAACACAAACAGAAACAAAAGCAGCACGTTATTTTCACCCTGCTCTATTTTATTGCTACAAGCTTTTGTAACGGTGTGTCTGACACTTGTAGTTATTTTCTACGTTAGCACTCTCAAAATACAATTAATAATTACTATAAACCAATGAAAAAAAAATTCCTTCTCTATCTTATATTCTTTATCTACTTTTTCTAAATCCAATTTACTTGAATAAAATGGGAAATCAAAACCAGCTGGAATCATGTAACTTGCAACTTATCCTGGTATGATGCTCGTGCAATTCAATCAATTGAAACTCAGTAACAAGATTCTTCTTCTTAAGGGATAATTTAATGGTTCAGCGCATGTAGAAGTTATAGCGTAAAAATAAACTACTACCTTGTTCATTTTTTACTGAACCACATGTAGTTCAATAACTACAGACTATGATTTATGAAACCAGAATGACAGATGCCCAAATTTTACTCAAGATGTGAACGGATTTATTGAGCAAAACGTCGAATTCAGTTTACTAATTAACGTTAATTAAATTTTTCATTCGGCCGCTAACGATTTACCCTGGACACACACACGTGTTATCTATCCGATTGGTGGATTAACAACATATGTATTAATTAAAACATAGAGTAAGAAATTCTAATGACAAACATTACTCCTATCACCGTGTTACTGTGACTGAGGTGAAAGTCTTAAAGGAAATTCAGTTCTCGCAGAAGTCATTGGCTCGGCAAACGTTATAGCTTGTTATAACACGGAGCCACGAAACCATACCCTTTAATGGCAATTACCAAATAAGTAAGCTCAAAGTAAACTGTTTGTCTTAGACTAAGGATGCGTGACTACTTGATTTTGTACTAACCTATTGATTGACACATCATCGGTGATATTGAAATTTTCTGATTATATTGCGTCATAATTTACCAACAGTTTTTATATACCCTTATATAATTACAAAGGTTTAATTGTTCTGTACAGGGTGCGTAAAACTAAGACTGCAAGCTCCGAGATTTCTTCAGGCAGTTTCATAGAAGACTTCGACTTCGTCAGGACGGTAGTAGGGACTACCCACCAGGAATGATCGTGTGAAGGAGGTTCTATAGCTGTTGCCAGGTGGCGGGCTGTAGGTGTGTCCAAGGCCTGAAGCGTGTGAGTTGGTACTTGATGCAGCGTTGCTGCTAATGTAAATATCGTATCCTCCTCCAAATGTTGGTCCATAGGAAGAACAGCTGTAGATGGAATAGCTTCTATAATAACTATACTGTCCTGTTTGATCTAGCTTTAATGGCTGCCAACCAGGCTTGTTAACCAATGAGAAGAGAAAGGCTGCTGAATCGTAGTGATATCCACATCTGTAACCTAATTTGAAATACACAATGGACCAACATTAATGATGTTTACTGACACTTTGGACAGTTTAATAATGACGTATTACCGACAACGTTAATTTGATTGGCCCACAAATTTTACTATTATTCGTAGCTCGGCATTATTTCTTGTAGTGTTAATCTTAAGCTCTCTGATTCCTGTATGTTAAATGTCTCCTGAGTTTTTAATAATTTTACTTCTGGGATAAGCAAGCGCAGCCCGGTGAGAGACTGGAAACAGTTCCCCACATTCCAGACTGAACATAATTTCCATGTCCTGTTTTATAAATTTCATAAAATTAATATCGAGTTGTCAAGCTGTCAAATAGCCAGGAACACCAAGGCGTTTTTAAAAAAATGCAAGTGTTTCTATCGGCCTGTTTATCTCGATGAGTTATCCAGAAAATTCTTAGTATCATTGACTTATTTGCCTTTCTTTGGTATTACCCTTTTTTGTTTCCTTGCTTAATTATTTGAAACGGTTGTTCCGCTTCCTATAAAGTTCTTCCATCCCGATATCTCCCTAAAACCGTCACGAATCAGAAAATTGCGCGTAAACACAGCAAGGAATACACCATAGAAGTAAGATAAGGCATTTTTTAAAGAATTTTCTAGCACTTAACTATCCCAAAGCATATTGTGAATATTCCTTTTTTTAAATTCTTTTTAAAACTCTTATCCCATATTTCTCCGTGACCGCTGTTGCGAAATATGATCATGGCTAACTCACAGCTTGAGCTTGGGTCGCCTGTGATAAGATCAAATTGATCACGTCACTTACTCCATGAGACACTTGTGTATCCTCCAAAAATATATTTTCCAACACGGATGATTGTGACAGTTGGACCTTTGCCGTCACAGTATGAATGGAAGGTATAGGAAGACCAGCCATTTACAGTTGCCTGGTAACAGCGATTCCAGTAAGAAGATTGGCGAGTCACAGGCTTTAACCATTTATCCAGCCATGTCAAAAAGTTTTGGTTGTTTCCCACAATGCTGGAATAATTAAGACCCGCTGCAAAAATAACATATAAGAACGTTCTTTGGATCCATTTTGTACCTATCATTTGTTTTAGTGGACTATGTTGAAAGTTGGTTTTGCTAAGAATTAACAACACAGTCATCTTCACCAGTTATAGGGTGACCATCATTGCTTCCATCGTAAATGTGACGCTAACTATTCTGGATGTACTGTTTGTTCGAAACATATTTTATATGTGGTCGTTATATGCCACCGTGCAACTTAAAATATTGTTTATCTGGAATATCACTTCCTACATTTTGGGTCGCAGAGATCAATACTCTCAATAGATGATTTTAAATCCTGAACAGGAAAATATTCGGAGAGTATTTGTCAGGAAAACGTCATATCATTACCAATGCCCCACGCCGACCTCAGAATTCTCAATGGAAAAACCAGCGGCAGATAAAGTCACGAAATTTGACAGATTTTTTAAATATTTAAATTTTGAAAAAAAGCTATTAATGGTTTAAGTCCACGTGGGCTGTTTCTGCTCCACACCCCACCGCTGTCCTTTCTAAGTGCGGTTAATGTTAATGTCAAAGCGTGTCTGTGGTCGCGAGGAGATAGCAAACAACATTAATGACTCGCGTTTTCTTTTAATTGCAATAGCAACAGACCTTGCAATATGACAAACTGATCCAAGGTGGAAACGAGAATTCTGATTGGTCCCTGAGCGGTCCAAGGTTTGCACTACTGACCGCTAAGATGCACCATTCACGAATTAGTTTTGGCAAATTGCTTTTCTTGGAAGCATTTCACAGAAGACAGCAGTTTGTAATTAAGACAAAATCTCAGGGTCTTTTTTTGTTTGTTTTTTGACATCATATTTGGTGGACAACTTGAGCTTAATTCCGACCGCTGCAACATGAATTGAAGTACAATCAATGTGAAATACTCACCTGCCGCGGTGTACCTGCAGGTTTTTCCGTCTCCTGATAAAGGATGGTTACACGTACATGTGTAGGATCCTACAGTGTTCGTACATGAAGCTGAACGGTGGCAGTCGTGTACACCGCTGACACACTCATCGATATCTGTGGGTAATAATGAACAGGGAAGAAGAAAGAAAACAAACATAAATTATGTTATACTTTGTCAGAAAAAGTGTTTTATTGTCTAAAGTAAGAAGCTTTCGTTGGTAGTACTTTGGTAGTACTTTATCGTAAATTCTATAGTACGTGTCGTGAATAGAGGCTTACCATGTCTATTAATAAATCTCTCAAGAGAAACAATCCTTGTTGTAGAGCGTTGTCATGGCAGCCATATTGCTGCTCCTGGTCACATGTTTGCATATCAAAAGATCCCGTTTTTCAAAGAACGTATGAGAAATGTCATTTTTTGGGGATCTATAGTTTATACCCTTGAGGTTTTTTCCGTGAATAGAGCAAGAATAAACATCCACTCTTTTTTTATGTTACATCCAAAACGAGAGTGAGCTCATTAAAAATCATAAATATATTTTACATACTATAAATTGGTTACCGTGTGGCATGACATTTTTGGAGTAGTTTAATTTTTCGGATCGGCGATATTTTTTGGGAATTATTTTTGGGATTGTGAAAGACTAGATATTCGTGCTGGGTATTCGTGAATTTTGTAATGTTGAGAAAGTGGCATTTGCTGCGTTTTTTTGTTGCACTTTACGGTAGACTCATGCATGGTTAATTACCTCGTCTCACGATCGAGCGGCCCGGATTCGAGACCTGAGGAAATTTCAGAGTCTACAATCTCCTCAACCTAGAATAGATTATCAAACAAAAGAGTGATTAATGACTTGATAATTAAAAGTCACAGGTACTCAGAAATAGACCCTGACTGACAGTTCCATATCTTCCACACACCATGCATACAGATTGAAATTTCCTCTGAATTAAATGCTCCATCATAACAAATATTTAATTATAGTTATCTCGCTCTAAGACAGGCAAGCATTAGCTATCTAACTGAGAGAGGTGATCTGATGTAATAGCCCAAAGAAAGTAAAAGCAATGTCAAAGCAGTCCCATAATGGTGAACATTTCCCTGAATGTGGAAGTAAAATTGAGCTGAATGAACCTGAGGTAATGATCAACACCACTTCACCTGCGGATGATGTCACAAAGTATGTTCATCAGTTCCTGGAGTATGTTAGAGGTGAACATGTTGAAAGTGATATCACTAAAGAAGAATCTGTTACCAATTTGGATGTGTGGGATTTTGCTGGACAGCACCTGTACTATGCCTCTCACCCACTCTTCTTATCATCACGTGCACTGTATATTTTAGTGCACAATCTCAACAAGCCATTACTTGCGCAAGCTCAGCCGTGTGTTAGACAAGGTACTTGTGACATTCCTCTGAAAAACCCAAACAGAGAAACAAATCTGGAGAATTTGCTATCCTGGCTTGCTACAATTCACAGTATTTCACGAGTGAAAGGAGAACCAGATATTGATGCTGAAAGTAGGCTGCCCTATATGCGACCTCCGGTACTCATTGTAGGCACACATGCTGACAAACAATCTCCTCAAGACATTGCAGAGATGAAATCAGAAATACAGAAGAGGATTTCTGGTAAGGAATATGGGAAACATGTGGTCCCACCATTGTTCAGCATTGATAACACAAGCTCACTGATCTGGAATAGGTGTTTAAATGGGTACCGGCGAACTGAATAGTGGGGTTAACCCTGCGATGGACTAGCCTCCCGTAGAGGGGGGATTACAAACATTCGTTGTTGCTTCTTGCTACGCGGAAGCTGGGATAAGCTCCGGCCTGATAACATGGGCCACTTGGCTCGTACGCAAACTTTCCCTTCACGGCAATCAAGTAACCAGTCACTCTGGAACAATTACATCCTGCTCTAGTCTGGCTGGTAGTGCCTTCAGATGATCTTTTTCTGTCAAGTTTTAGCAACTACACCTGTCGTGTACCACTGGCAATTTCATCGTTTTATTTAAAGACGTTTTAAATAAATGGCATCAACAAGATTCTGCATGTGAGGCTTGTTTGTATAATTTCAACAATGGAGTAAAATTTTGTTTGCGAATTGTGGAAAAAATGCAACTTGAAAATCGCAAAAATTAGGACCAGAAAAAATTTCGTCCCATACTGTGGGCGTATAGCTTGATTTTCATGTGGTATCATTTCATTTCGCAGTATTTTTTTAGTTCTTGTTAAGCAGATATAACTTACCAGTGCAATTTTTGCCATCTCCTGAGTATCCAGGTTTGCACGCGCAAGTGTAAGATCCACGAGTATTGTTACAAACAGCATTCGCATTACAGTTATGAGAGTTTGAAGAGCACTCATCTATGTCTAAAACAAGATTAAAGGAGTAAATATGGATAAACGTTGAGTTGTCGTTAGTCTGACCATTTCACAGAGACTAAAAAAGAAGCACACAGCTCTCTGATTCATTCTCTGGTTTTGGATGATTTATATTACCCTGGTTATAAACCACTGGCGCAGGCATCGAAACTATTAAAAAGTAAAGCTACTACAGGGTTGAACCTTTTTTTCTATCCGCCTTCTCATTACACAAGAGCGGTTGATTACAGTTTCTTTTAAACCTATCAATCCAGGAGAAATTTCATAGTTGTTGAAAATAAAGTGAAATTGTTATTAAATTCAGTATCCACATCGAATATTGTTTGTTTCAGTATTGCTTGATTAGTAGTATCAACATCTAATGTTGTTTGTTTGATGGTTGGTTGGTAGATTTCTTACCATTACAAGTTTGTCCGTCTCCGGTATATCCAGCTCTACACTTACAGGAATATGAGCCCACGGTATTCACACAATCTGCATTCACGTCACAGTTATGAGTGTTGGTGGAGCATTCCTCCAAATCTGCAACAATTAAATTGGGAAAAAATGAAATAGTCATCAAATGCACGAATAATGTTTAAAGTATTGGTTTGTAAGAAATTATTTTGAAAATGAACCATGGATTTTTTGAGCGTGCAAGATTATCCTGGCTAAATTCTGGGAGTCTACCATGTTTTTTTATAAGTAGATTACAATGTAGTTTAACAGCATTAAGCAAGAGATTAATCACCTGTAAAGCAAGTAAAGTTGAAGCATTTATCGCATGGCACGTCATTCCAAGTGTATCCATGCCTCACGCCAAGAGTGTGCACACAGTCTCCGTTGTTCCAGTTGTTTGGTTGCTGTGGAGCCCAGAACCTAAAACTGCTAATTTCTTTGTTTGTCCACACAAAAGAGCCTTCAACACTGCGGTCATTCAGCCCTATCCATGATCTATCGCCAGCATGACGGTGCTGAATATATACGTTTTCCTCCTGGTTGTGCACTGTAACCAGATCAGAGTTCATCTCAGAACAGTTTGACTCAGCAGTCAACCATGTTGCGCATGCGGGGCTTGAAAAGTAGCAATAACCACCAAAGTAAGTCCATCCTGGCTGGCAAATGTCTGTAGATGTAAACAACAATAAATCCATAAAAAGTAAGAGAAATCATTAAGAGTGTCTTGAGTGTTTTTAAAGGAAATAGTTGTTTGTCATATTTCTGCAAAGCCTTCAAATGTTTTGGCATTTTTACTCCTGACTGAAACATTGGACGTCATTTGCCATGAAATTAACTTCTAACAATCAAATTCAAGAAATGGCCGGATAAAATCCTATTTTTAACAGTGTAAGTGACAGAAGTTACTAAAATATGACTACTAAAAGAGCTAAACTACTGATTTAGACATTAGTAAAATTAACGATGAATTATTTTGTCTGTACCTGACAGGACAGTGTATGAGATAGACAGTGGATCATACTTTGTGTCGTACAACTCTTTTAAACAAACTCGCACACCGGTCGTATTGATGTACTGCAAAAAAAAAAAAAAGAACAAAACTAATCAGTGGTCTTCTAAACTGAAGTCGAAACGATAATTTTCACAACGCTCACGGTGATATTCTGAAATACTATTTAATCTTCGGAAGAAAAAGCAAACTCATACCTCCCTTGGGTTTTCGTTCTAGTAAGACATATCAATATCATATCATTTGCATCTAGTAGGTATCTCTCAACTTTCTGTACAACAGGAAATGTTTTTGTCGATTTTGACTTCGGTTGTCTTGGAGACGCCATCTGGTATTTTACGATTTTCCCGGCATTCAATTTGATGGAAAATAACGGATGTAAAACGGTACGATACTAATTCTGCATTGATGTTCCCCCTTAAAAAATTGGAAAAAACCAAGAACTCTTTCAAATAGGCGAAATTTGGTTCGACTGGCCTGTCAAAAATGCAGTTGCTATGGAAATGGCCAAAGACGTGAAGAAACAGAATTACCTCCACCCAAGCAGTTATTCCATTGTGTACTGGTTGTCGATTTCCACCGCTAGACGAATGGTTCGCGGAAACGAACACATTCGGGGTGCTGTTGTACTTTTCAGTAAAGCGGATATCCTAAAGAAAAACTCTCATTAAGCAAGCAGGGTGTTATTCAACTTTGGCCACTAGCAAACTGAATTTTATAATAACCTACTGAGTGAGTATTGTTTAAATTGACACTGTTCTGTAGGATCTGTACACTAACTCTTAAATTTTTGAAAAAGTAATTCTAAGCAAGCTCTCTAGTATACGTAAGACGAAAAAGATACCAACCTTGCAGTAGGCATTGTTGTAATCTGCAGGTGGATGTTGGGCGTTAGCAAAATAGACTGAATCATGTTCTGTAAAAAGAGGCTTGTGGAGAGAAGAAAATGCCAACCATTTCTAAAAGACAAAAATAAATAAATGTTAACTAGAAAATTGAGATGGGAATAGTATTTTTTCGAAAAATTAAGTGAGATAGCCATAACCAAACGTCTAAATCAACATTCTATTTCTTCTTAATATGTGCCGATGTTAAAGTATGCTAGAGACTTAGCTACTAATGCTAAAGACCAGTGTTAAGAGGCTAAAGTAAGTGATAAGGATCTCTCAGTACCTAATGTTTGGTACATAAAAAAGGTGTAGACACTTACAGCATAAACATCGTCGTGAGATCCTGCGTAGTTCTGAAGCTCTCTCAAACAAACTTTAAACGAGGATTGCGTGACGTCTTCAATCCACACACTCGCAGCGTCACGCTTGAGTCCTGCACGATAGTGCGCTGCGGTAACAAACACTGAAGGTGTCACTGAAAACTTTCCCTGCATAGAAAACAAACAAAACACAAGCTGTTACTGTTGATGTTCCACTTACTCATGCTACTACTGTTGTTGTTGTTACCTTAGTACTGTTTAACATTAGCGAAGATTTGAAAATCTAGTGATGGCTAATGCTCTAATGGCTAAGTGATAGGTGACATTTTAGGTCCATTAGTCCAAAGGAAATCATGTCATATTAAAATAAATCCGATGACTGTAAACTACTGGAAATTGTTCTTCGGGAACTTGAGTTGTAAAATGAAACGAGAAAGTACTTACCGATGGAAAATTGACAGATTTACAAGTCGTCCCAGTCCACCATTGTGATATCCGTACTTCCCCGGCAACACCACCCACTGGAGCCCCTTGGTACGCCATCCAATCAACTGTCACGTTAGCTTTTGATTTCCGCTCATTGTAGCCTGCCGCCATCACACACGCAGTGAATCGATCATAACTGACATTCTCAACCCACGACACAGCGGCATCATGTACATATGACTTGTCACTGGTGTCAATATGATTGACAGTGATCTGAACTTCAAGTGGTTTGTAAGGATAAAACACATAAGGCTTGAGGCGAATTACTTCACAATGAGAATATCCCAGTGAAGGAATGTGTGGCATGTGACGGCGACCTCGCTGGAAAGGAAAACCTTTAAAAAAAAAGAACAGTACAAAACACTAATCAGTACGAACGATTTACACTACCCAGGTTTTTTCATCGTAATCATCATTATCCTCTTCGATATTGTCAGAAATTTCAGCCTAAAAAAATTTCTAACCTTCACAACTACCAGGGTGTTGCACAGAGAAATTCAGTCGCTGAATGCACATTTCCTGTCGAAACAAACACTCATTGTCGTATGTTGTGCCATTTGGTGAGCAGACTGGTTCTTGGTACGATGGACAACTGTCAACAGCAACGCAGCGAGCATCATTTGGTCCAAACGCTTTACACAGGCAATGATAATGACATGTCACGTCGATGCAAGGATCCAAGTCTGGCGGGAGATATAAACAATCAGAGCGATTGTGAAGAAAGGATTTGATCTTCTAGTACACGCTTGCTTGATAGTTATCCACACTTCCGTCTTCCCTGTGTGGGTTTGCAAGGTTTTATAAATATTATTGCAATGAGCAACACCGCTGAGGGGTAAAGAGAATGTTAAATATACCAAGTGATTTTTCTATCTCCAGATGGAATCTTTTTGCCTACCTCCAGTGACCATGTAGTCGACAGTGATAACATCTTTATTGTTGGCGTCGCTGTCGTAATTCTTCACACACACTTGTGCATCAGTTGTAGATGTATGCTGAATAAAACAAAAAAGAATTAAACCCGGCCTGGTTCATGTTGTTATAGTACGCCAGAAAAGTATTTTTAAAAAAAACTGATATAAACGAAAGTACAGTGAAACAAAAACTCGCTAAAATCGCTTTGAAACGGCCCCGAAACAGCGTAGAAACACAAGTCACAAACAGAAGAGTTCAAGTAATCGCTTTTATTTAATTTTGCTTCCATACGTCGAGCTGTTATATGCGAATGTTACATTCCCATATATACTGTTATATTTACGTTGTTACGCAATGTCATATAATGTTCACGGGTCCCGAGGAACTTGGGAAATTTGTGCCATTACCTGATGAGTGTTTGCTAAACTCACAAAAGGTAAAAGGTAAAGTCTGCATGCGAGCCAAGTGGCCCATCAGGCCGGAGCTTATCCCGGTTTCAGTAACATGAAGCGAATAGGAGTATTTCTACTCCCCCCTGGATGGGATGCTAGTCCATCGCAGGGTTACCCCCAGCATTAAGTTCGCCGGTACCCATTTATACACCTGGGTGGAGAGAGGCACTGTGAGAGTAAAGTGTCTTGCCCGAGAACACAACACAATGTCCCCGGCCAGGGCTCGAACCCGGACCGCTCGATCCGGAGACGAGCGCACTAACCATGAGGCCACCGCGCCTCCCAAACTCACAAAAACATCACAAGAATTATTCCTTACCTCAACCCAAGCGGTGACAGCGTTACAACGTGACCCAGAAAGATTAGCATTGTTGTTGTTGTCAGTGCGTTTTGGCGTCACTAACACAACAGGACGAGCATAAAATGGTTTTGTAAAGTTCACTGTCTGCAATGTAAAAGAAAAAAATAATTTAATATCGACTGTATTCCCGCGAGACTCTTTTAGAGGTAAAGTTGATAAATAATCTGGATTGGTATTTATAATGCGCTGATTCCAGTGTTTGGATTCCAAATCACAGCGGCTTTGACTTGAACAGGGCCGACCTGCACCGTTTACAACGGTCTTCATGATTGGCCAAACGAGACAATAGTTATACAACACAAACAATGCCCCTAGCCCTAGAAACAAAAGAGGTACAGATTGACAAGAACGATTCAAAACAGAAGTTTTAAAGAGGTGCAGGTCATCTGTTTGAACAAGAGGAAAAGTATGTTTGATTGGGTCTCAGAAACTATTTATGACAAATTTTGTGGGCCCACAGTTCAAATAGTTACATGTTAACAGTCAATTTTAACTTCCTCCATTGTAATGAAAGCATTGCTGTTGTTGCCCTTTTGATGCCCTATTATAAAGAGGATTTAGATAAGAAACAATAATGCCGCGGGCTGGCAATAATTATTCTTACTTGACAGAAAGCGTAGTTATCCTGATCAGATGGTGAGTTTGTATTGGCAAACACGAGACTGTCGGTTATGGTAAAATTGTCAACACTCAGATTTGTAAATGCCATCCAATTCTGCAGAACAAATAAAAGATATTGTATTTAAAACCTGCCAATTATTCAAGAAATAAAAACATGCACAATTAAGGACTGTTTTAACCAACGTACAAGAGTACATGAAATTATCAGCTAGATACGCAAACCCAGTAAGATGTTGATAATTTGCCTTTTTTCAGAAAAAAAAATCTATAAAAGAAGCAACTCTCCTTGTATATGCATTCAGCTGCTTCCAGTCAACGGTTTCTAACACATGATTTCTACAAGTAGCTTGAGGTTTATTAAAGAGCTAACAAAAACATATTTTCTCTGTATTGTTTTCTTTTGAAAGCCAACGATTGATGTTTCGTACTGGTGCAAAAAAGACTCATTTGGAACAGCTTGAAAATGGAAGATGATCGGGCACGTCACATGGGAAGTTGACCTCTGATATATTTGGAACATCGTAACGCATGTAAATATTTCAGAATGCTGTTCTTTAGTCAGGGGTCATCATGGTTTTCATTCAACTTTGATGAAGTGCATATCTTTGGCAGAGCCTAGTTGATTAGAATGACAAGTGACAGAAAACGAAATTTAAATTTACTCACTATCTTAATGCCTTTATGGAGTCCATCGAAAATCTTTGCTTGTCTGAGACAAATTTTGAAATTGTCCACGCGCAACTCCTCCACCCACACGGCCATGGCATCTTGAGGTCTCTTAGGAACTTGGTGACTAGCAGTTACAAATATGGTTGGAGGAGTAGAAAACCGCTGAAATGATATAATGAGAGAAGTTAAGACTAGTAAATTAATCGAGTGCATGCCTTGGTGAATGACCGCATGAACAGATCAGCGAACATGTGAATGATCAATAATGAGAGAATGCGTGAATGCTTGCTTGAGCCTTCAAATGTTCTTCAACTTACAGACATTTTAAAAATACAAAATGCCTCAAATAACAAATTAATATTTAATAGTGAGTCACGTTACACGCCGCAGAAAGTGTAAATATTTTCACAATCAGAGTCCGCCGAAGATATTTTAGTTATTCAAAAAGGGAACAATACGCTTAAATCCGAAAACTACTAATCAGCTTATTGTTAAGCGGTTTTGATCTTTTGCATTAGGAATATTTGCGTTTGATGAGGAAAAGTAATCTTTGTAGTTAGTCTCAATTGATAAATTAAAAACGCTGTTTAATTTCAACAATTTTCAACATAGTGACATTAAACTCACGTTTTTCGATTGCATTGAAACAGTTTTCTGTTCAAGCTTAGCCTTATGTTGCTCGGTAACTTTATTTAAATTACAAGGCAATTGTTCTACTTGAGGCAACTTCTCTTCAAGAGAGGCGGCTTTTTAGTGTTTTTCTTCAGTTATTGAGGAATATTCCGTATTTAGATATTTATCCTCTGATGCTATTTGTTTCGAATACTTTCTGCTGAGCAATCACGCTATATTTTAATGGTCAGCGTTTGCACAAGTCACGTTTTAAAAGGACAGATGATCGACAATTTTCAGCAAAGAAAATTGATTGCCTGACTCGTGATTTCCACGTTAAATTTCGCGCGAGAAACCGATATCGCACAAATCGCGAAGTGAAGCGAGCTCGAGAAAGCGAAGCGAGAAAACGTTGACTGATATTCAACAACGTCCGGCAAACAGTTTTAAGTAAGAAATATTTTTACACTGAAATTAAAATTTCAATACCAGCTAAATTTTCAGCGTTCAAGTTCTTCGAAAGAACAACGAGTACTAGGCAAGATGTATTTCTCGCAGCAGAAAAGCTTTCTGAGAACTGCCGTTGTGCCATATTGCAAGTTAATAGATATATTTAGTGGGGAGTTGTTAAACAATGCCCGGCCAGTAAACAGTCAACTGAGAGCTCTCGCTGTAAATCACAAGTGATTGTTGCGTTGACTGCTGGTGGCGAAGCAGGCCCGCTGTTGACATCGCAATTTGTCGTAAACCTTGGGTGGAGCCGGAGCCGCTTCTAGTGTACGCAGTAGCGCTAAATGCAAACCCAGCCACCTTGTTTGACATACTTTGTCGTTTTTCAAGAGGCTGTAACTTAAAATTGAATCTATGTTAGCTTGACCTGTCAGCTCCGAGATTTTAAGCGGAAGAAAGCCGTCGCGTAGGCTTTTAATATGACTGCAGTTTTACGGTCGCCAGAGTTTGTGAATTTGCCATCCAAGGACGCGGTTGAGGCGATGGCCTTCGTCTAGTTTGCAAGTGTATTTCAGCCGAGAGGTGACATCTTATACAAGATACTTGGTGATGGTTTCTTAACTGAAACATTGTGACCCTTATGGGATGGCCTACATACTCAAAATGAATACTGTACTGTAGCTGTGCTTTTCTTAGTAGTTGGTGAGGTAATGTTCGCCTTGAAAGCTGCCATTTCGTCTTCTACGCATGTCCAATTGGCACTGGAGCTTCCTCGGCTGCCAAACTTTGCCTTGCGGATTTCCTTCGTTTCCTTCGGCCATTTTCTTGTCCAGGCCCGGTCGTGATTTTGTCGTTTTCTGGTACTCGGAATCGTAAGCGGCTTCTTATGTCTCTCTAAAAAGTTGTACTTCAGTTCAAAGCAGGGAGAAACTTCATTTTCACTTTGAAAAAGACTTGTGCTTGTTTTTAGCTCCGTAGATTGCGGTAATGATTTTGCAACATGATTAAAAGGTCACTTTCGTTTTTTTTTTGTCGCACCGGTGAACGATCACGCAAACTCTCGTTTTTAGAGTCGTAATTTCACGCTAAATACCTCGCCTTGGTAGTCCAAGACCGGCGCTTTTGATGCTGTAAACAACCTCGTTACATAAAGTAAAGCTCTCTTCGCACTAATTCCTTTCAAAAATATTAGCAACTTTTTGACAAATTCTGCACACAAAAAAGACTGGCAAACCGTTTTAGGCAGTTTCTGCCAATATTTGGCAACTTTTTGGCATTTGTTTGTTTGTCTTTTTTGCATTTTTTAAGGAATTTCTGAGTGTATGGCCAGGTTTAATTCTTTTATCGACAATTTCTACACACTATTTCTTCAGCTTTTGTCATACTGACTAGATTAATTCGTATACTGCAATCATCATTTTTTAGGGTTAACTGACGATATTCATATTTTGTATTTTTTCTTTCTAACATTCACATCCACAATCAGGGCTCCCTATTTCATGAACTTTTTATATATCTCTTTACTTTCTAAACCACTTAACAAAACAAACTCTAACCTGCTGGAAATCGATCCTCTTGCATTCCGTTCCAGTTGTCCAAGAGTTTAAGGATGTGGTGCCAGTTTGAGATCCATTAGGTTTCGTTTCAAACGCAAGATAGTTTACCTCAATGGACTTGTTTGAACCGTTGGCAAATTCTAGAACACAGACTGTAAATTCACTCGCTTTAACTTCTTCTACCCAGACTGCAGCGCCGTTCCGAGGGGTTTGGCTCTTCACGGTATGGCCAACTGAGGCGAGAACCGTTACTTGCTGTCCGCCGTAAAATGGCGTTTGGAAGTAAATCTTCTTACAACCGAACAGCCCTGGTGAGCTTGTTGTTACGTTTTCTTTTCCGGCCTTGAATCCGAGTGCTGTAAAGGAGTAAATAAAACTTTTTTCTTCAAAACGATCGCACTTACAAAGTTTTAACTGAATGCACAACCGATATCCTAGGAATGGACATGTTGATTGCTTTAGTAAGAGATTAAATTCTCAATTTCCTTGATCTGTGCGCCCCTCCCCCATCTTTCAGTTCGCTTCTTCTCTGATCAACAACACATAAAAACGCCTGAGCTTGCCGTGAGAAGTTGAATTAAGGTTTACATTCAGAGAATGCAACTGAGAGTAGATACCATACCTTCAGTGGCTGGAGCACCCAGGCAAACCAACAAAACAATGAGAAAGAAGTGCATCGCGTATTGGTGCTCAGACGACATCTTGCTCCGACTGAAAGGGAATTTCACCCGGTTGATGCATATTATAATGCTCCCAAGGGCAATGCGTGACTGGTATGTACCTGTTTGGACATGTGGAATTATAGGATATCACCGAATTGAAAACAGCTTGTTCACAAAAATGAGTTATCTTGGGGGTGACACATATAAGTGACGAGGTGGAGGATGTCAGCCAGAAGGAAAATGACCGGTGTAAAAAAATAGGAAGGATTCCTTAGAAATCGACGATAGTTCTCCTATCCGAGGAGCGTATTTATTTCCATCAATTTGCAATACAAGTATTGTTTTAAATAACACTGAACTGATCATTATCGCTGTTACTTTGTGAATGAAAACTACCGACCCCACCCCATTTCTCCTCTCCCCAGTCCCCCGAGTGCCCCCGTATCCTCCACAAGAAACCAAACTTGTTAAGTTAATCAAATTTTCCAGTTTGAACTTTACACATTTCAATTCTGATCGATTAATGTTCGGTTTTCGGTTTTCTAATTTATGCTTTGTAGCGAATTTTCAGTTCATTTCAATTTTGAATTGTTCTCATGCCAATTTAACTTCAACCCAGTTATAGTCGAGATTTTTGTCGTATTTTACCTTATCTTTTCAAAGAGGAAAACTCGTAAAGTGACTAGAGATTTGAAAGTTACGAAGGCGTTCTCTTCCATCATTTTCTTGTATAGATGATATAATCACCTGAAAAGGGTCGCAAGTTATTTTCGTCAGAGTCGCTCATTTATTTTGTTGTGTTAAGACTTGCTTGTTGTTCTTCCTGATCTTAGACCTTCTTAAAGTGCACCTAACCCCCAAAATTTGTTTTCGCTAAAACGAATCTACTTGTTATTTGAAATAGTTCTGCGAAAAAATTTTTGGATTCCGTTAAATCCTCGATTTTTTGTGCCCCGACGAAATCTCCAAAATAGCTCCAAAACACCGCCATTTTGTTTCACGACCGAGTTTGAGGAGAATGGGTCTAGCGGCTCTTGTGACGTCTTACCCAGGAAGATTGGATATCTCATTTCCTCTCATTTCCTTCAGGATGGTGCAATACACATTCGAAGTGTGCAGAAACGCCTTCCAGAAGTGCTATCGACTGCTGCAGCAATATCCTAGATCCAAAAAAAGATATACTGTACAATTTACTGACGATGATCGGCTAATGGTGCAATAAAGACTTAAACGATGGTTGACTTTGTCGAACCGAAACAAGCGAACTGAATCTGTGAGAACCATTGAAGAAATCTCACGGGACCTTGTTCCGCAGACTTTCGAACGCTATTTTCATAAATTTTCTGCTTAAAGCTAACCAGCAATTTGTAGAAATACTACCGACAACCTATATCTTCCAATCCCGCAGTATTTATAACATAACCGGCAAAGTTGTGTGATCCGATCATGATCAAGAAGCGTTATACTGATATGTAAATAGATCGCAACTGTACGCCGCTAACCAACACTTATTTCTCTTTCGATTTAGATGAAAATCGAAGATTAATACTTTAGAGTTACATGATAACAAAATTGTTAGACTCACAGAGTTTTTCGAAGGTTTAGAAATCAGCAGTGCGACAAAGATTCTGTGCAATAGCGTCGAAAATATGACCGCGTAACATTATCTGCGGACCGCTTAGGGAACACATCCTTTTCGCTTATCCGACGAATTTCACTGCAAACTTTGAGAACAATTTACATTGGTTATTTGGAGTTACGACTTAAAACGTGTGACAATGTGAAATCGGTAATTGTATGAAATGTTTCCTTCCGCCTTGCTTCCCGCAGCTTCAAAAATACAGGTCTAAACAATACGATTTTCAATCGATCGAAGCCAATGTTTTGGAGGTCATCAAGTCTCGAAAACTGCAACACGTACATCGCTCTTATAAACATAAAGCATTCAACTGAAAGTAAAACACAAACTGGATTTAACAGAACAATCACACCTTGACAAAATACATTCTCGCTAAGGACAAATGTAAACGGGCTATAAACACGCGTGGGAATCTTATGTTTAGTTGACGAAATTACCATCCAAAGCAATCCTTGAGTTTTCTTTCCTGCGTTTCGTTTGCCTGCCCTCCACTTCGTATCTAGCTTTCCATTCCTAATATACAAGCAGCTCGTCCGCAAAGAAGTCTTCCCCTTCGTCGCTTGAAATATTGTAAATTGCTCTCAAAGCTCTAAGGAGTGAGTTCACAGTTGTCGAACGTGCTCGATCGAAGTTTATTTCGGAGTCTTCCGAATCGAAACTTAACTCTGACTCCAGTGACGAAAAAGAAATGATTCTGAGACAAAACTTTGACGTTTTAGTCCCAAAATACATCGGAACGATTAGTTTTGTATTCCATTTTCTCGAGCAAATACAGAGAGTTGACTGAGGCGCTATTGTGTTTGGTTCCTGGGTAGACGTCATCAGGTACCGCCGCCCCAGACTCCCTAAAACGCGGTCGTGAAACCTTCAAGCGCGACTTTGAAAGGGCATAGAAAATCGAGGATTCAACCAAATTCAAAAATGTTTTCGTCCAAATGCTTCAAATCAAGTCTAGATTCGTTTTAGCGAAAAAAAAAATTTTGGCGGTTAGGTGCACTTTAAGTTCTTCGGTTGTTCTTAATTATTGTTTGAAGACACGCCAGGTCATTACATTAGGAGATGGGTCTCAATTGATTGACGCATTTTTTTGGTTAATTTGATCATTTGCCAGTTTGTTCATTTTATACATATATATATATTTTTTTATTTTGACCGAGTCTCGTTTCTTTTAATTTAGATCGAAGCTAATGGCGGAATTTGCCATTACCTTCCTCTGACGCATTTTGTATTTTGTATTTATTGAAAGCCTTTTGTATAAAATCTAGTTTCAACTCTGCTAGAAATGTGGACTAACTTGATATATATGTAATCGAACTTTCCGTAAGTGGTGACCTTCAGTGGGGCCACTAAACAATTGAGCTCTGACGAGGGAGCTTATGCAAGGTTAAAGATTTAGTGTTTGTATGGATCTGAGAAAAAAATGGAGCGTCTACTTACAAGTTGGTATGCAGTGAGATTCGACTCTGATTAATTGTTGTTATCTTAGCTTATTGTACTTTGGTGATGCACTCTGTACTCGCGTGGACTACTAAACATAATCAGGTGTTTTTTTGCGGCTAGAGAGGCTTTGCAGAAGTGTTCGAGGGGAGATTAACTGAATGGTTTTCTATTTCCTTGTTTCTCGGCAGTTGTATAGTTATTTAATTGAAGAATAATTAAATTCATTCTGTAAGTTCGGGTGGTTTTTGTTTCTTTGTGCACGTGGAAGTTCTTTAAATTTTGCAACAGCAAGGAAGCGTGCCATGAGCGCTCGCCTCTTTAATCTGCTTTTTTCCCTTTTGTTTTTATGGTAACGCATTTTAATCATTCTGTAAAATATTTCCGCAGGAGGGTGATTTTATCTAACCCGTGAAACAACATTTACTGTAGCAGTAAGTCAAAAAAGTCATAACTAATAAAAGAAAACCATGAAATTTTTATTCAATAGCATCTAATTGTGCAGTAACTATTTCACGGGTTAGGTAAAATCACTCTGAGATTGACGCCTTATTGATCCTAAATGCACTTAGTATTATTACGACCGAAAGAATAACAGACACGCTGTGACAGAACAGTCTTTGACCTAAGAATGCCCATTTAAGGGCACTTTTCTGAGAAAATATAAAAATAATAGTCGCAGTTGCAGACAACAGTCTCCTGTGAAGTGGTAGAGATACATTTTGGAAGACATTACTGATTTTAAAAGCCGGAAATAGAACATACATTTTCTACGCACAGTGAGAGAAAAGAAAGCACTTTACGCCGTCGACTTGCATAGTTCAAGGAGTTGTCGAACTTACGAACACATGTAATTTTTAACTTGAATGAGACCACAAACTGCCAAGGGACTTCCTAGAGACATTTGCTCATTTGTTCGCTGTAATGTGTGTTCAGCGATATGATAAAGCTTAGAACTGGACCAGAAGGCTTTTTGTTATTATATCTCAGCTGAATTTTGAACTGTTACTGAACAGGCAAATCTAGTCTTCGGACATTTCCGGCTACGGCAGTCAGCTACTAAAAATGTCCTGCCGGAAGAATTTCGAGCAGGCTCAGTTAAATTTCTTTAAGAATTTAGGTAATCCGATCTATTGCTCCATTTTTTCTGAATTTTCTTTGGTTTCTGTCCACCTTTTAAGAGCGCCCAGTAACCGATTCATGCGCGCGCTCGCGCGCGTTGCTAAAGAGGCGAAATTTTACTTCCGGGCTGCTAACGTCAGCCTGAGCGCGGAAAATAAAAATAACTCAATCAGGGCGCTTATATATTTTTTTCCGCCCTGAACTCAATAACTTGTGAATCCGTTTACATTTTAGATGTATTTTCTTTGTGTTTCACAAGATGCAAATTAAATAACAAATTACAAGCAAAAATAGAACAATAGAAAAACAGAAAGAAAACAAGTGCAAAAGAAGGAGAAAAACTAGCTCCGTGTGGCTCTGTTTGATCTTACCGAAGTGCGCTGGTAGCGTAAATTGCGCACGCGCTGACAACAACGTGAAATGACCAAATTCTAGCGGCGTTGTGAAACCGACGAACGTGAACCACGACGGATGAGTCTTAAAATTTATATTTTGAATTTCACGCTGTGTTCCATATCCAGTTTCAAGATACTTTTGACAAGAGAAACAGACTAAATGACTTGAGAGTATCGCGAAATTCGGCTTAGATAAAATATCTGTAAATTCATTTTTAAATCGACTTTGTCCCTATTATCGGCCCTATTATTGGCATTCAATGTCAATGTCAATGTCAGCAGTGAAAAGCTTTTACTTTACCAGGAAAGCTTTTCCATTGTTCACTTTATAGACAGTTTCCGTTTGAAACGTCTTAAATTTCTACTGCAGATGTTTTTCTGTTTAGGTTCCAGACCCCCACTGATACAGTATAAATAGCTTTCCAAAAATTTTAACGGTGATACTTTTGAAAATGTATGTTGACTAGCATACGAAACGTCAAGTTTATAAAATGCATGTTTTTAAAATGTTTATCACCGCTGTTTGTTTTACAGTTTTAATCAAGCTGCGATGGCCAAAGAGCAAGCTAGAAGCTAATAAGGACTACCACGAGAAGACGTGCCGGCCAGAAGAAGACATGTGTATCAGGGTCTGGGAGGATGTAGATAGTCTAGATGAAGAGTGGGTAGGAAAATGGGTGTACAACATTTGCGGAACCCAAGAGACGTGTGATGACGAAAAATCTCATTGCAAAACCCAGAAGAGTAAAAAAGTGCGTAAAGTTGCATGCTGTTACACTGACTTCTGTAACACGGGCTCATCTGTCACCTACAGCGGTTTCCTGCTGACCGTGAGCTTTGTCCTGGGACTGGCACTACTGAAGTGAAACGCAAACCAAACCACAGGTCTTTCTTCAGCTAATAGACCATTTTACAGTTACCTGGTCAAAGACAGGTCACCTCCAGCCTCGCTTGTATTCACAGGCCAGGTAACTAACCACACAACTGTAGCCCTTCCTCAGTGCTAAGTTGAGTTTTGTCATTAAGTTTGATTCACCTGTAACTTTGATCTTCACACCTGTAACAAACTTCTTACTTTATGACTGAATTGTATCAATTACAAATAAGTTCACTCATAACATCAAGGGCCCATCAAACATACTCAGCCGTAACAGGTGTTACGGCTTACAGCCCTTGTTGCCAGTCCTGTACAATCACATCTTGTATCCAGGGTGCAATCATTTCAGCGACTTCCTCTGAAGATTACAAAACAAATGCATGTTTTAACTTCCTTTCAAAAAGACAGATCTCCCCTTCAGGAAACTTCTTTTTCATGTCTTCATAATAGGAGACTGGTGCCCAATGGTCAGTCGCTCCATAGTAAAATATCAACTTCTTCAAATTTTGTTCAATCACCTGAGAAAGAAAATTGATAATGTCAGTGCAGAAACAATAGTGTCCATTATCAGTTATTTGCTGCAAGGACTGTATGGCATCCTAGAGCATTTCTGACCATTCAGATGAGAACTAAGCACTGTGCTGTTCAAGGTGGTTCTACCTTTTAAATCTATGGATGAAACTCTGGTGTGTGACCATTCAAAGTAAAGCTATTGAGCAGTACTTTCGTATGGTACTGTTTATTATGCTGTACAAGGTGGTTCTAACTTTTAATTCTATGGATGAACCCTTAGTGTGTGACCTTTCAAATGAAAGCTATTGAGCAGTACTTTCATGTGGTGCTGTTTATTATGCTGAACAAGGTGGTTCTAACATTTAAGTCTGTGGAACACACTCTTGTGTGTGACCATTTAAAAGACAGCACTTTCATATAATACTATTTGTGTTATTAATATTTACTTTTGCAAAGTGATATTAAATTTCATTCCTTTTTGTTTGAAATTTGACACTCCAGGAGTGTGCTGTTTTTAAAGTTCCTCTCAATCAATGTTAACTAAATGTGTAGATTCTTTTCAGTCAGTTGTGTCTTTGAAGTTAGACTTCAATAAAAAATGTGAGGATGAAAACTTAGTGTGTGACCACTTAAATGAAAGCTACAGGGCAGTACAACGTTCTCCTAGTCATGTTACATGTTCAATACTGAAGACGTCATACGGCTCTTCTTGTTGAATAAGCCTGGTATGAGCAGGCTTTCACCTGCTCTCACTCACTCGCGCTGCAAAAAAAAAAAAAAAAAAAAAAAAAAAAAAAAATACATGCTTTGTATACAGTCACCCTCCCTGCTCTCTAAGCTTCACTTGTAATCAAATCTAAATACCAACTTCTAAAGTGAAATTTCAAACCTTTGTGAGTGCAAAACGCAGACTGCAGACCGGGATTATTTTATGGCATACCTCTTCATCTGGGTCAACCACCTCTTTCATCTCATCACGTGCCATTGTCAAACAACCATTTACAGACTGTGGAGTAAGAAGCTTGAGCACTGAGTCCACCGAGCTCAGCATTAAATTCTTCTTGTTGCTCAACCACCACTGGACAAGTTCTTTTTTAACAAACTCAGGTAAACAAGAAAAAGCAGTGACTGCAGCTATTGCAAACCACTTAAAATATGTCACCATCGGAGTAACATATCTGCCACTGGGCGATATTGCCATTCTTTTGATGGTCGGAAACAATAGAATACTTTTGGTCACATCTGTAGCTCTATTACAGTTTTTAAGAAGGTGAAGTATTATGTAAGCTCCTATGGAATGTCCAATGAGTATTATTTTAGATTGTGATGGAATGTGCTCCTCTAAGAATACCTTCTTGTGCGTGATTTGTTCATCAAGACTGAGTGGAAAGCTGTTTGATTCAGTTGCATCAATTGGACTTGGATTCGCTGGATAATCATTTGTTGGGGAATGACCTGAATAAGGAAATGATGGATACCATAAAATCTCTCATAATAGGCAGTTCCTATACAATTCTGTAAATCTGTAAGGTATCTATTCCATTTAACATACTTGTACACCCCGCCCCGCCCCCTATTAATAAGGACCTTTTTTCCTGACCCTTTCAGACAGTTTTTCCTGGAGTTACCCTTTTCCCCCTTAGGAAAAGAGCCTATTTAACAGTGGGGCGTAAGAAATTTAGCATTTTGCAGTACGGTCCTCATCAGAAAAACTATATCCCTATAACCCTGTTGATGATGCAACTTTCTTCACTCTCCCTTAGAAATTTACTCTTGGTATTGTACCCCTTCAGACATGAACATTTTGAATGATAACCCTCAGAAAATCTTGTTTATGAGTGACCCCCTCAGAAAATGTCATTTCTAGGGAGTGGGGGGTGGAGGGTGGAGTGTGGATATAAAATGGAGCAGCCCCTAAAAAATATGAATATATACATACCTATACATATAGTGTTTGGTAAGGCAGGTCTGAATATGGCAGCCTAAGGGCTGGTGTGGACCTGCCATAAAATGTAACTAACCTAATATTTTACAAAGAAAGAAAATCTTAAAAAGATAAAATGTGAAATATGCAATATACAAGTTATATGCAATATACAATGTACATATTTACAGTTATAATCGTAATGCGCATTTTCGTATTTCAGTGGCACAGTAGAAATTTGTGTACAACGATGCTTCTTCATTCACCCTGACGAAGACCGACAAGTCGGTCGAAATATAGGTGTTCTTTATAAACGTATGTTATCTTCATTTGTGTTTTATATATTGCTTCATGAAAACATCTACACGCATCGGATGCTTGTGAAAGATTGTATACAACATACAATGATATACAATATGCAATATTTAATATACAGTAAACAATACATAATAAACAATGCACAACACACAATATACAAATTATATACAACATACAAATATTATATACTATATACTATATACTATATACAATATACAATATTACAATTTATAATATAGATAGGACCCTAAGCGTGCTCTGATTGGTCAAAAACCCATGTTTTATCAGAGTATAAATCATAGAAAAAGCGTGTTTTATTGTTTTTCGCCCATATCATAAAGCAAACGAAGAAGCCTAAGCCGTGTATTACACTGTGACACAACACTCCGGACATTTGAGAACACTCGAGAAATATAGAAAACGCTCGCCTACAACTCGTTTTTTCTCTACATTTCCCTTGTGTTCTCAAATGCCCATTGTGTTTTATCACAGTTTAATACACGGCTTAGGCTACAATAATACAACATACAATATACAACATAAAATATAAAATATGAAAATATAGAATAATAGTAATAAAAACGCAGCCTCGGGCAGCATTTTCAAGACCTCGGTCACAGTTTTTCACTATACGGACCGACCATAAGCCGGCGAATAACATATATTTAGAACTCGTTTAATTTTGAAGGTAAAACGATCGACACCTAAATTTCAGGATCGAACAAACTCCTAATATTCAACGTTTAAGAAATTTTTATTAGTGAATAGTCCATGTCATATTTTTTTGTTGACCATTTTGCGAGCTGCGCAAAATTTGAGAGGAAAAAAGCCCTGTCTATTGAGATCTGTATTTTTCGGATGTGGTTTCAATAAAGGAGAATTTTAGCATTTTTGCTGGCGAATTCCGTTCTTTTTCGGAGAGTCCATGTCCGGCAGTCAGAAAATTTTCCATTTGCGACTATGTAGTTACAAGTATTAAGAACTAACCGTAAACAGGCTAACCGGTATGCCATTCAGGCTAACCGTAGCGACTTTCGCGCTAAACGGAGTGCTTTTCGGCCCAACTGGACACCGGAGTATTACACTTCGTTTAATAAAATACTCTATGTCCGTTAGTAGTGAATATCACTCTGGTTAGCCTAAGTTAGCCTTTATAATGGCGCACTGGTTCCTGTTCACGGTAACGCAATGTAATAGGAAAATGTTGTGACTGGCGGGCTCAGATTATCATAAAAACGTTGCTCTCGGCCAGCGTTTTTCGTTTATGTCGTTTATGGATTAAAGCTCCTTGTCTATGCTTAGAAAAATTGTTTTTTTTTTTACGCGCGCGAGCACTAGCACGAGCAAAACATCAAAGCAGCGTCATAAACGACAGCATGTCTTTAGTGTGTAGTTTACCATAGAAACCAGCACTTGTGTACGGACAAGCTTGCTTTCATCAAGGAGAGAATTCAAGTAATCTATTCGTTCGCGATTGAGTTTTATTTGGTTGCTTCATCAAGATTGAACATTATGTCTGAGATTAAGCAACAGGTTACAAACAAAGCAAATTTATCTGGAGAAAATAAGATGAATGCTAATCCGATTTTGGGATCGGGACTACGATCGAGGAAGCGAAAGGCAAAATCTGAGCCCCTTCCGGGAAAGCGAAAACGGGCAGAGGAAGGGGTGAGTTAAGATTTAGCTTACGGAATCCTTAAAAGAATGTGTTAACAGACTGAATTAGAAGCAATGGCAGAAGCTTAGCTTCTGATTGAGGTAATTAGAAAGTATTTTAAAATCGATTGAAATCCACTTTTATACTTGCGAGCCGGTGCGGTACAGGGCGTGTACGAAAGAATGTTTCATCTTTCCACATTTTTTTGGAGCGTTAAAATATTTGCACAATGCCGGAGAGAGGAGGTTTTACAATGGTTTCTTAACACCAACTTTAAAATCGAATTTTTCTTATATTTTTACAGAATTTCCTCGTCAAAAGACAATACAAAAGCAGTCCTCGCCTTCCAAGGTAAGAACACAAAACTCAGCTGTCAAATTCTAACAAATGTACGCTTCTTTTTTTCTAAATCTTCGCTTCTTTTTTCTCAGGAGAAACCATTTGAGATGCGAAGGCAAAAAACCAAAGAATACTTATTCAAATAAGAATACACGATGTGATGAATCGTCCCTCGATTGCGAGGTAAGATAAACTAAAGTTTTTTTTTCTAGTATCGATGTAAAAAGATGTTTCATACTTCGTACATGCCAGTGCTATTTCTGACATTTGAAAATACAAGTGAAAGAGGGTAAACCAAGTAAAAACCATCTCTACAACCAGGTTGGTTGTAGAAACTGTGGCTGCTTCCCATACTGGTATAAAGTAAGCTTAATTTTTAAATAGTCATTTGTAAATTGATCCACATGAAAAAATGCTAGAACAATACAAGATCACTAACCTGAACAGATTTGAACAACTGACGACAGTGAAAGATCATTTCGCCATAAAATCCAACCAACAGAACCTTTTTACACTTGCACGAAGCATGATGTCGTAAGTGAGAAAATTCTGCGTAAATGAAAGTTGTTGTAAGCTAATAAGTCCAGAGAACTAGTAAAATAACTTCTGCAATTGTGAAGTACGTTCTTACCATCCCAGTCAAAATTTTTCAGGATCCATGCTATTTATGTCGCCGTAGATATTAAAAACTTTGTCTGATCTGAATGAAAAGCAGTAGCGAAGAACGGGAATTAGCTTTGGCGGCCATGAATTTCTTCGACCTCATGATTCTGTCCAGATTCTGTCTAAGCCTTCGAGTCATTTAACATAAACGATCTCAATTAATTCAATTAAAAGCTGAAGTTCAACTTTTACCTTCCTTACAAGCCATAAGCCGATTATTTTTCCTTGCCAATGAAACAAAGCCGTTGAATGTTGAAGTACACTTTGAACTTCGTTCTAAGCCAACTAAATGCAGGACGCGAGGCACTCAGCCAATCAGGAACAAAGAAGTCTTAAGATGGACTTCAAGCGGAAGACCAATCAGAATTCAGTAAAATTTCCCCCGTCATTTGAACTTGTTGTATGATGTCAGGTACGCTGTTAGAAATGTTTTGAAAACACTGCTTCTATTTTCCTTTGAAATGTCAGCAAAGCTATTCTTTCATTTCGCATTGATTAAGTAAGGTTTCTCTCTACAGGGAAGAGGCTTCTTAAACGAGGAAAACCGATCTTTATCAAGATGTTGCACCCCAGAAAAATCCAGTTACGAGAAGCGAGCATCTAGAAAGCGAAAAGCAGTTTCTGACCCACTTCCGACGAAACGAAAGCGTACAGAGAACAGGGTAAGCAAAACAGAACTCGGTTTGCTGCAGAATACTTAAGGAAACAATTAAGCTCAATGTTTTAGTTGACAAGGAAGCGAGTACTTCATAAGTTTTTTTGTTATATCCTTACAGGATGTTCTCAAAGTACGTCAATACAACAGCAGTTCAAAATTATTGAGGTGAGAGCAAAAACAGCAACCTAAAAATTCTAACAAATGCACTCTTTTATATCACTAATCAAGAATGTCTTGCATTAACTTTGTTTCTACTTTCTTGCCTCAGAAGAAAGAAATTAAGACGTGAAGGCAGCAGGCCTAAGAATGGTCACCCACAGCCGAAAAACAATGGTCGTGAACTTTCTCTCGATTATGGAGTACGTACTTTAACTTCAAAATTGCTTTAAATTACATATCATGTTCGATCTGTAATATTTGTTCTGTCGTATTGACTGGATAATGTGAATTTTATTCTTTCAGGAGAATGACTCGTTAAACGAGGAAAATCGATCACTGCCTGGATGTTACACTCCTGAAGATTCCGATTTTGTCGAAGACGTCAAAAATTCAGAACCACCTGAGTATGTCAAGCAACTTGCTAATACTGGTATGTGAAACAGTTTCTCCGGCGTATATTGCCAATTTTCATCACAAATAACAGCTACTCAACAGACATGATATCAGGGATAAATGAGAATCGAGAAATTAAATGCAGAGGGGTAACCCTGCGATGGACTGACATCCTATTCATGGGGAAGTAGAAATACTCCTAGTCGCTTCATGCTACAGAAGCCGGAGATAAACGCCGGCCCGATGGGCCACTAGGCTCATATGCAGTCTTTATCTTACTTATAAAACAAAAGCGAGGGCCGTATTGAGTGAATATTTTCACCAGGTCTTGACATTTCTGATCGAGCAAAATTAAGCGAGTTCGGTCCAAAATGCCTATGGTTAGGGCCGCTATTCTCCCAGTAAGCGGTCTCAATTAAGCTTAGTTAATCACGAACATACAAGCGTAATAGAACCGTATTCTTATTATTTACTTATTTATTTGTAAATTTCAGCTGATTTTGCTAACTTCGAGATAGGCACACTCCTCGGAGCTGGTTCATTTGGAGAGGTCGTCGCTGCAACACGCAAGAAAGACAATGTGCCGGTATGTTCATTTAATGTTGGTTTCTTCTTCATCAAATGATCACCGTGATGATTCGATTTGGAGGGGGACCATTTGCCTTTTGAGGGAGGGGTGGGTGATTTTGAAAAGCAAATAGCTTGCAAGCATATCATACTTTATCCAAAAAAATTCATGTACACCACCCTGAATTCCGAAATAAAAAATCCACGCTCGTTCAGTGTGCTGATATAAGCATGTTACACAGAAAAAACATTATACATACACATGAACAGAGAAAAAAAATTTCCTAGTGCATGAAAGCTTTAAAAATATATATATATTCAACTCTGATTGTAGCTAATCACTCACGCACACACCTCTCCTCAAAAGTGTTAAATGGCCCACCCCTTAACTCCCTCCTTCCTATAAGCGACCCTAAAGCAAACGTGACTTTCAAGACATTGACACAGAATAGATTGATTAGAATAATAAAATACGAAGAGTATGAAAAAGGGTACTGAATTTTGTTTTGTTTTCAGGTGGCGCTTAAATTTGTAAAGAGGAATTCAGTGTCCGAGTATAAAAAGGTTAGTAACGGTCACAACAACATCACCACCACCACCACCAACAACAACAATAATAACAACAACAAGAATTGCTTATTTTCCGCGTTATTTCGAAAGATCTCAAATTTACCCCAAAGGGGTAAATTTTAAAACTTGAAAGAAGAGCAAACTTATATTTCAGCTCCGACGAAGGGCTAAAGCCTTAAACTTCAGCTTTCGCCAGGGATAGCTAAGTGTATCAATACCTCACCCTCCCTCCCCTCTCTTGTTATAGCTGAATGGGCGACTGATCCCCGCCGAGGCGTATCTGCAACGTCTAGCACGTCACCGCCACGTCATCAAAATCTACCAGCTAATCTTCACAGACGAATTTTACTGTTTCGTAATGGAGCGACCGGAAGAATGCAAGGACTTGTTTGACATTATACAAGACCGAAATAACGAGAACAAGCCGCTAACAGAGAAAGAAGTTAGGAGGTACTTCGCCCAAATCTTAGAGGCCAACATTAAGTGCGAAGACAGAGGTGTCGTTCATAGAGACATCAAACCAGAAAATATCTTGGTGGACATGCGCACTGATGAAGCCAAGTTGATTGATTTTGGGTTGGCATCTGAGATCCAGAGAGAACCTTTCACGACATTTAGAGGTAAAAATTGTTCCGCAGATGTTCCTTTTAGTTCAAATAAAGGCACTGTGTAGACTTCACAAGAAGGCATTAATTATCTTGTGCGAGTTAAAACTTTTAACAATTCCACTATGAGCTCGAGATTTCTATCGCTTAATAGATGACGAGAGCGCAGCCCGAGTCCGCTATCACGCATAGAAATCGACAGCGAATAATCTAGTTGTTTTAGAATAAACCTACTAGTCGTTCAAAACGCTAGCTGATTCCTCTTCACAGACACTTCGAAAACACAAGGAAGCGGCCGCCATTTTTTTAACAACCGCAAACTGCTAGGCTGCTCACTATCTACAACAGAATAGCTAGTGAGTAGCGTAGCCAATCAGAGAACGGCATTCGTGATAGAACGCTGGTAAATTTATACTAAGTTAGAATAGAGCCGCAATGTACGGGTTTTAAACTTCTAACCGGCATAATCTTTTCATTCAACGTATTGTTCGGGCCGCTTTGATTTCGTGGTGCAAGCCTAGTGAAATTATCGAGACAACCATCTTCAACCTGGTCAAAATTATAACGTCTAGTAAATTACTTGTATTGTGTCGTATTATTTAGAGAGTTTGTTTAAGTTTTGGTCTCCAGATACGAAAAAATTGCAGCATTTGTTGTCTTAACTACTGTAAATGGTTCAAACAAAACGGACTTACTCCCCGTTAACAATACGTCGGAGAGATTTGAAAACGCCGGCTTTGCGTTTTGGTGTGGACGGAAAACAGGAAAAAAGGACCTTTTCGAAAACGATGAGATCACAAAAATCATGTGACTTCTCTGTCCGAGTTTTGTTCAAACACAAATCCAAAATGACCGGTGATTGTTGCGTTTTCAACTTTCCCCGGCGTAGTGTGGACGGAAAAGATTTAATGCGTTTTCAGCCGAAATGAAAACCCCGTTTTCAAATTTGGACGGGGCCTAAATAAATTTACCTGTACTTAGTTAATTGTCATTCACATCAAGGACTGCAAAACTGTCTTGAAGACTTGGTGGTATCCAAGAGGAACGAAGAAGTAAAATGACCCGCTAGGATCAATCACGCTATTATTTCTTTTTCAACCAGGTACCAATCAATACATGCCTCCTGAATTCATAAAATCAAGGAAATACGACGGCTGCCAGGGCACCGTGTGGCAAATGGGAATCCTCCTGGTAGATATGTTGTCTCCCGTCGTGACTGCGTTTGAGAAACCTAACCACGCACTTTGCATGGCTCCTAGAGTGCCACAGCAGTTTTCTCCAGGTATTTAACAATTATCTTCCTATTGGTCCTTCTGAAGTCATCACATCCTCATTGCCTGAGTCCGAGCTTCTAAGAATCACGACCTATAGACAGGTGCAATATCGGAAGTCCATGATTCACGAACTTCCGGTGAAATCTGAGAAATTTAACTTCCGGTCAAAATCTGCCCAATGTTACTTCCGGTTAGATTTGATAAATCTGATTGGCTGAGAATAACAAAAGATTCTCTGTGTATGCGCAGAACTTCGGGTCCAGGCAGAGGTCACGGTTCTTGGCGCTGATCAAAAGGAACGCTGTCTTAGCTTTTCGGGACGAGCTGAGAAAGAAATCATCACAGTACTCACGCCATTATGATATTCTGACTTCAAACATGCGCATGCGCAAACGGTCATTGTCTTCACTAGTCTGTTTCAGAGCCAGAGGCTCGTGTTACTTAGCACCAAGAAATCGAGACTCTGGGAGAAATCGGAAGGCGAGCTAGCATCACAGCGGTTAATTGCTCTACCCATGTTCCTGAGATGATTTCAGTACAGTTCCATTCTCACCCCCAGTGCTGCTCGTTTTAAAATGTCGTTCGCTGACAACGCGTCGAGGCTCTGGGAACGAGAATGGAACAGGTCCCCTAAAGAAGGGTTAAAAAACAGGGACTCTCAAGGTTTCATTTCCTTTCACTTTCAGTTTAAATATTTCATTTTGTTTTCTTCTACACAGAGGTGAAGAATCTCGTCGCCACACTGTTAAACACAACACCCGACAACCGGCCAACTCTGAAACAAGTTCTACAGCATCCTTGGTTCACCATGACAGACTAAGCTACTTTCTAAAACCTGTGCCTTCTTCATCAATAAGACCCGCTCTCGGGCGTCCACCAAGCTTTTATACATCTGTCCGGTTTCAGAACTTATCCACGAGTGAACGTTCATACTCACAGACTCCAAATACATATACATGCCTATATGCACGACTGTTTGTTGCTTGTTGACAAAGTAGCAAGCAAAAAGACTGTTAATGATTTACTTGATTTAAAGTATAATGTAGTGGAGTATGTCTCTAAAGAATGTCAAGAATGGCTGTTTGATGATCATAAAATTGAAATCCTCTAAAATCGATTACGAGAACATTCAGTTGTATTGTGATACAGAGTCAGCCTCTAAACGAGTTCTGAATGGTTTGATGTAGAATTGGAGATATCCGTGAAAAGGATCAATCCAATAGTTACACGTAAAGTGAAATGGAAAGCGTCCTAAAAGAAAAGGATTCTGAAAATAGTTGCATAGTGAAAAGGAGTCTGCCTATAAATATCTTTAATTTAAGATACGATTGAAGGAACAGTGCAGTAATTTTCATGACAAATAATATGATATTTTCGGACAACCGAGCTAAATTATGAACCCGAAAACGCTGTATAAATCAATTTAAAAAGAAGTATTTATTTAAAATAGAGCAGTGTCTCAAAGTAATATGGACGAAAATATATTAAGTATGAATTATATGTAAATAAAACAACGTTTAGTTACACTTTAGAGTGCTTTTCAAACGACTGTCGTAAAAAAGTGAAGTTTCAATGACCCCTCACAACTAAAGTAGCAAGTTTGGCTTTTGTTACTCGGTCGCGAGTACAGCGCAATCAAAAGCGCACTGTTCTACTTTTTACGTGTCCATGGAGTTACGGGTACCCTGATATACGTATGTGCGGTACCAAAGGGTAAATGGATTTTAAGCTATTTTGATCCGAAAAAGCGTATAGATTTTCACCATTTTGGTCTGAAATAGGGTATGTTTTTCCCTCTGGCTTGAAATTGGGTATTTTGTTTTGCAAGGAACTATTTTTTCCACATCAACATCGGCAAATTTGTAGTCCTTCTCACATGTTGACGCAAATGGAACCCAATTCTGGGTAGCTGCGGTCATATATTAGAGCAGTGTACTAATTTTAGAGGTCTGAAATGGGGTATCGATTTTTCGCTCAGGTCTGAAATAGGATACGGAAAATTACACATTGGGTCTAAATAATGATACTGGAGTCCAGATTCGGGCCACACACCCTTACCAAAACTGTGGGGAGAACCCCCTTCTCCCCACTCTCCCCCAAGACGGTTAACAAGTGTGAATATTTGCATGGGAGCTGAAACGACAAAAGATGTGAAAAAAATATCCGAAAGCAATTTGTCGGTTATTCCAAAGCTTCACTTCTATGTCCCTAGTGCTATGTAAGCGCTAGCTAGCTCACAGACAGATCAACTCGAAGTTATTGTTGTAAAATTTCAACTAACTGCGGCGGGTAAATTGTCTTAATTGAGGCGGATCAATGTCCTGTTGAACTGCGCACACTCTTCCCCTTGAACTTGCTGTAAAAAGAACCACATCCTTTTCATACGGTTACAATTTTTTAATATTACTCTACTTCTGCCAGGATATCTGTTCATCTAAGTAAACTAGGGGTGATTATAACTGGTTGTCCATTTACAATTACGAATCGGCTACAAAATCATTTAACATATATGAGGTATTAACCTATATTTTAGTTTCATAACTGTGGAAATGTTTGGTTTGACAAACCGATCTAGAATAATGCATCAAACGGATGAGTGAATATTCAAGAGGTTCACGGCTTAGAAATCATGCAAAATCACTGTACTGCATCACGATGGTCTGTGGATGGTGCAGTTGAATTATAAATTCGATTTAAGCGTTCCATTATTTCTCCGATGATAATGATTTGAGGATGTCCTACAAACATGTCCACGTTACGCTTGACAATCTTTCAACAGCAATATCGATACAAAACTAAATCAACTATATTGTCAAAATCGATAACTGAATACTGCATTAATTGTATAAAATCACCCAAACTGAAGTTTATCGGCGACATACCGCAACTGAGATTGACGTTTACATATTTTTAAGTTTTTAAATCGGTCTACGATGCTTTTAGCACAGTTCTTAATCATTTTGTGTCCTCGATGCTGCTTTGTGTTCAAGAAGGCTTGGAAATTCAGAAGTGGTTCTGGACTTGGTAAACGCCAGGATGTGCGGCTGGGTTTACTGTGACTGTCTTGTGATATCTTTGTGAGATCAAACGAGTACAAGCCTTCTTTGCTTCCTGTCCGGTTGATGGATGCCACAATATCTTACTCCAATGAACGGGATGGCACAGTACCATACTTCAGTGAACAGAATAGCCACCTCTAAAGTGGATGCATGCGTTTAAAGGATTTCCAAGCAATGATTGTCCAGAAGATTACAGCTTCAGCGAGTTCACTGATCAAGCTAAAATGTCTGAAATTCAACTTAGTTGAGATAAAAGGTAGTTTAAGAAAACCACAACTGCAACGGCAACGGGAACATCGCTAAACAAAAGGTTTAATAAGCAATACAGTGACTTTGCACGTGCGTTATAATTCTTTGTACATTTCTTTGCCATCCTCTGTAAAACATCAAAGTGAAATGACCAAATTCTGCGTTGTGTGGATAATGTCAACCACGACGGATAATTTTTAAAATTTATATTTAATTTCGAATTTTACGCTGTGTTCCATATTCATTTTCGAGTTTTGACGAAGAGAAACAAAGTAAATGACTTGAGAGTATCGCGAGATTCGAAGGTTAGATATAAATTCATTTTTTAATCGACGTTGTCCTCGGCATCACTGTCGTCGTTACTTAAACTCCCTTATGCTTGAGTTAAACTCTTTAAACTAGTATGTAAACAATTATTAAAGAAAAACGAAACAAGCACAAACAGTTCTGGCCGTATTTAGTTCGAGTACATCTAGCATAACTGTAGTAAAACGATCCTATTCTACTGTGTATAATATTTCTTAGTAATCTAGACTAGTAGGAAGCAGTACCTTCAAGATTTACTTGGGTAAATATGTCGCAAACTGTGTGTGCCTTATAAAACTTCACAATTTCATTTTCAATACACACTTGCGCCAATGAACATTAAATTTATCATACTGTGTAATCTAGCCTGTGATTGTTTAAGTAAAAAATATATATGGCACATCGACAGTGCATTACTGTGAAAATAATAGCGGTATTTAAAACAGCTCACACTGTCGTTATTGTTTTTTAGCCTTTAGTTCGTTTCCACAGGCTCAAGGCAATCACTATGAAAGTATTACTTTTTGGGATAAAAAATCATTAACAAAATGTCTCCTTATTATATTTTCACAAACATTTTTAAAAATTCCTACGAAAGGCGTTAACCATGGAAGTATTAATTTTTGGCATAAAATTATTGATAAAATGTGTCGTTATTATTTTTACATAAAATTTTAAAAACATTTCATTCTGTTTTTTTTTTGGCAAACTTGAATAGGTCATCATTTCCAATATGATATTTCGTAAATCTCGAATAAACACGATTTTCAATATAAAAATCTTCGCCTTAATGTTTTGTTATTATCCGGCTCAGTGTCACTAGCATCTTGCTTCTTTTTGCTGGTTTCCATCCTAAAACAACACAGGAAAGGCAAAACAAGTCTATATGGAAAATAAAACTGAGAATACAGCACGCTTTTTCAAACAACGATTCAGTTTACTAAGTCACTAAATCAATACCATTCTGTACAATGATTATCCATTAGTTTCAAATTGTCTGCAGTTTTAATACATTGCAGAACTTGTTTGCTCTCCTTGTGCTTAATTCACAGAACGACACTACGCCAACATAAAATTTACTATATTGTTCATAATCCCTAATACTAAGAATAAATACATCTTGACAACCAGATGTTGTTTTTTCAATTTCCATCCACCTTTTCAACGTATGCTATAAAGAAACAACAAACAAATGAAAAGCTTCAACGTTTTCTTCTTTCAAGAATTCGAAATCAGTGCCAAATAATTTTCAAATAATTTTGTCAAATTGATTCCTGTAAATTTTCGACCAAAAGAAAAAAGCAAGAAGGGTAAAGTTTTCTCCTAATTTTTAGTCTTGAGAATAAATCTCAGGAAATCGATGCTTCTCGCAGAAACAATATAGAAGAGAATGATTATTATTCTGTGTTCCCAATTTCCTCCGAACTCATTTTAGGGTGTTAAGGGAAGAGAGAGCTTTCCGGCACCCTTGCACGCAAAATATCAAGTATTATTCAAATTACTATATTAGATAAAGTTCTCTAGGTATGCCATGGAGCAACAAAATTGTCGATCGAAACAAGACATACAAACAAGCGCACATGTCTCCATTGTGGCGATGCGCTTTTCAATGCGTATACGATCGGTGTTTTGCAAAGAAAAGACTCCCAAACAAATGGCAATTTTTGACAATGTGAAATCATCCCATTGGTTATCTTTTTGAGTTTCCAAGTTCCTGGACCTCTTTTAAGTTGTTCAAAAAGGGTTATAAAAGAGAATGTTGTCTTTTTCGGTCACGAAACACGAAATATCGAGACACAATCAGCTGCGACAAAAATCAAAATTATTGCTTCCCGGCGCTTCACGAAAAGAAGGGTGATCACAAACGACGAAGTTTTCTGCGAGAAACAATCCCTATTCAAGCATGGCTCTTCCCCAAATCATAGCGGTGTTTCACGCGCTTTTCAACGTGATCGGCCTTCCTGGAAATTTGCTGGTGATATTGACAATCGTTTTGGAAAGAAGATTTCACGTGATGCGTTATATTCTGCTCGCCAGTCTCGCAGTGTCAGATTTTCTCTGTTTAATTCTCGTAAACTCATTTCGCATCGCAAGCATAGCAAAGGAAAGATGGTTATACGGTCAAACAATGTGTCTTCTCAATGCATTCTTTGCAAGATACTTCTTCCTCAACTCAGTTCTTCATCTGATAGCCGTGTCTTATGAGCGATACAGTGCCGTTGTGAAATCACCTTTGACGTACGATGGTACGATTACAAAGTCCAGAGTTGTGCTCATGGCTCTCATCTGGATAGTACCGATTCCAATTTGCATCAGTCCATTCCTCGGCTGGGGAAAGTACGTTTACAACCCAGATATGTTCTTCTGCGAGCAAGGATGGTCGGAACAGAGCGGTGCCATCGCTGCAACCTTAAAGTCGATGTTTTTCTTTGTTGTGCCCTTTCTGGTGATCGCGTTTCTAAATTGGAGGGTTTTCAAAGCAGTGAAAACTCTTCAGAGAAACGACGTGGCGCCGGTCCAAGTGGAAAACACCGCAGCACCCGAAAATCATTCCGGACAAGAGATATCAAGAGGAATAAGAGAACGGAAGGCGGCTGTGGATGTAAGCATCGTTATTGCAGCGTTCTTGTTTTGCTGTATCTCTGGCTGGATCGCAGGACTTTGCCGTCAGTTCATCACAAGTTTCAAAGTGTCAGCCGAAGTAATCCTGGTCACCGCTTGTATCTTCATGTCCAGTTTTCTGTGCAACCCGATCATCTATTCCATTCGTAAAAGGGGATTTCGAATGGGTGTTAAGAATGTCTTCAGGCGAATTGGAATTTGTGGAAGTTCCAACGAAATCGACGTTGCATGTCACAAGCAGAGCTAATCCACAAGTACCAGACCTCCCGGTTGGGTCGGCAATATATTTTCCTTGAGGTTAACGCCGAGAGAAGCTCGAGATCGCGACAACGTGTCTCAAGAACACGACGAAGGATTTTAGAACTACAGAGGACGAGTCAAAGTGACTTTCTGTGCATCAGCTCTCAAAAGAACTGAACACTGAATAATGACTGAACTGTGTGTAACGTTTTTACTCTATGTACAACAATCGAAATATTGCTACTAAGCCCATAGGGGATGGTTAAAGTACTTTTTGAATTGTTTTATTTTTTCCGCGAGCCGGAATTTCAGTCCAGTTCTTTAAAACCCACACCGTTTCCATGCCAGATCATTTTTCATTGCCCGTTTCCAGATTTAGTCTCAGATCTAGTTTTCAAAGCTACTTTAGGTTTAGTCACTAAAACTCAGTCACACTCATCTTTAGATCTGCTCCGGTTTGCGTATCTGCATGAACTGAAAAGTCACACTTAATCATCGTTTCTAGTTATATTATTTATGAGTATAGAATGGTATACCGAAAATGATGCATGTTAAACATAACTTATTAGATATTTTGGTGTGTAGTATCGTTGTATACTTTTACGAGTTGTGCCGTATTTTTACGAGCCCGTAGGGCGAGTCAAAATACAAACAACGAGTAAAAATATAAAGCGATACTACAAACTAAAACATCAAATAAGAGATATAATCAATAAATTTGTCAATGAAAAGAGGGAAAAAACTGTGTGACAGTTTTGTGTGTGCGCGCCGACCTGTCCGGCAAACAGGTTTTCTGCTGTACAAGTAACTGTACAGTATTGCTGTATATTTGTACTGTTATTTGGACGGTATTCGCTGCAGTTGGATAATAATTTTAAACAATTATTCGCCCAAGGCGAAGTGAACATTGGTGAATATTCGCCAATGTTCACTAAGCCTGAGGCGAATAATTGTTTTAGTACAATTTTCAGAGGTGAATATCAAGGACTACAAAATAACAGACTAAAACATAAAACACAGACGCAATACACGTATGCCGCCCTAGTTTTAATAGTAAGCTTACATGTACATCGATTGTGAATCAGTTTACTCATCGAGTTCGGCAGTAAAACAAACGAGCGAAACACTACGAAAAATAAATTCATCCGGTACCTCTGTTTTATCGTTGTTGACTTCATTCACAGCTGCCATCATCGTCTAAAAATGAGTATCTTTAGTTTGAAGGAAAAAAAATGAATTATAGGTCAATCGATCGATCGATCGATCAACGTAACCACTGCGACCACTGCGTTTTTGATTCTTAAATGCCTCGAATACGAGTTCTTGAAAAGATTTTTGGTCCAAAGGCGACAGCAGTCACTTTGAAAATTCTCCATCCTTTCTAATATCCTGGACTTGGAGTGATGTCTTTCGAATAAATGAAAACTACATTCAGCAAGTGTCCGCCATGTTTACTTGCCAAGATGGTGAAGATGGCAAGCTTAGTAACTAAGCTCTAGCGGGGTGAATATAGCGTCATATGATGAGCTTTTCGACCAATCAGAATGTCCAATCCTTATATTCACCTCTGGAAATTATACTAATAGTAATTATAATCCATCAAATATTTCCCCTCGCGCGCGATTGGTCTAAACACGTCACGTGACCGAATATTCCTCAGCTAGATTTGAAGAATAATAAACACACTAGCCTCCATTTTGGGCGAAAATATGCTCGGATATTTTTCCTTGGACATTATCTGTTCCTCGAAGCTCACAGTTTTTCTCGAGCTACGCTCTCGGAAAACTGTTCACTTCTCGGAACAAATAATGTCCGCGGACAAATATCCGAGCATATTTTCCCGCCAAGTGGAGGCTATTGTCTATATATCAGTCAAGTCTCCAATCTCAGGCAATGATAACAGTCTCAGAATCTCGGGCTAGCTAGTGGGCAGGTAGAAAAGTTTGCATTCGAACCAAGTGGCCCATCAGGCCGGCGCATATCGCTGTTTCTCTAGCATGAAGCGACTACGAGTATTTCTACTCCCCCATGGATGGGATGTTAGTGTGTTGCAGGGTTACCCACAGCATTAAATTCACCGGTACCCATTTATACACCTGGGTGGGTAGAGGCACTGTGAATACCCACGCCTTCAATTGATCCTAGTCTTCCAGTTACATTGAACTGCCCCCCCCCCCCCCCCCCTGGTGGGATATTCCGTGTAACGGCCTGGACGGGGAAGCTCCGCCCGTAGGGGTTACCTTTTTCAGACTTCAAGCATATGAAAGGGTAGGGAAATCTATATTTAGATGTAATGTAAACTGGAATTGAATAACACGATACTTATTTTTTAGTTAACTTCTCTTCTGGCAATGCTTGATGTTCTCCCGTAGTGTTGTTCATTGACTTCATTCCAAGGGTTTAGAAAAGGGGTGCAGTGTTCTTAAGAAGACAAACAATAGACTGCAAGGCTGATACTGCGTGAAAAACGTTTCGAGACACCAACATGACAAGAACCGATAAAGTAGGATCGCAACAGTGGACAGCTGTTTCGTCCTTCTTGGGGCTCGTCAGCACTTTGTAGCGAAGATACGTAACGCCAGCCCAACAGCTGACGCACATAAATTGCAAAATGACCCATTCACTATATCAAGTTCCGTACTTTGAACTCACCTGCGCCCCGAAACACGCGTTGCCACATCACGTGTTTCGGGGCGCAAGGAGACAAAGTGTCAAGATTGGTGTGTCTTGAAAAGCAAAAGAATAAATGTGACTGGAAAAGGCCAGCCTAAACATTTAAACACTCAACCGCATGGCCAGAACCATGCTTTAAAAACGCAGCGTATCGGATCTGAAAAGACCTGCGGTCCGAAAATACATAAATGAGAAGCCAGAAACATACGCATACGATAAACGCTGGCAGCGTATGCGGTCGCTTGCAGTTTCTGGTTTCTTAAGAAGGTACGTGAAAGGAGTGCCTTTTTTCTAGAAAAAAGTCTACGAAAAGGGTTCCTTTTCTTTCAAAGTGGTATACAAAAGGGTAAGGGGTTTCACCTTGGTGCGGAGTCTCCCCGTACAAAACACTGTAGAGTACTCTCGAGGGTGGGGGTTGTTCGTATGCTCCTTGTTTTATAATGTACCACAGAGAGAACTGACTGACTTTGGGATCTCCTATGCGTACACATGCGTATAAAGGCTGTTTTTCACCTCTAGTGTGCAAACACTTGTCCTATCCACTTCTCGTAAAAGGTATATAGACAAAAAAGTGGTTAGCTATTAAAATTGGAATGTCAGATAACAACCCACGAGCCTTGGCACTCGTTGAATTTTCATAATCGCTTTATAAATTAGTTGATTTAATTTTCATCAATAAGTCTTTGAGTTGAAAACACGCATTCCAAGGCACGTACTTAACAGAAATAAATAATAATAATAATAATAATAATAATGATGATGATGATAATAATAATAATAATAATAATAATAATAATAATAATAATCTAAAAACTGGCTATCCCCCAGTGTTCCAAGACCATGGTCTGGTCTCGGCCCTAAGGACTCTAAGCAAACATTACGTGAGGACGATAATAATAATAATAATAATAATAATAATAATAATAATAATAATAATAAAACATGCAGCTGTGCACTGTTCTGAAAACTCTTATATAAATCTGAAAACCTCAGACGTTGCCCAAAAGGTATTCCATTAATTAAGGCTATGTCCAGATTCCAAATGCCGTGTCTAACCGAAAGGATTATATGCCGAGTTAAGTGCCTTTTCAACGCTACCTTAATAAGCACAAAAGATTCCCCCCTTATGGAATAAAGGGATTACTAACCGATTAGTCGTGAACTAATCCAGTATTTCATCAGCAGTACAGTGAAACGTGCTCGGTTTGGAATGAAACATTTTATCCCAAAATAAATTCTTGTCTTAAAGCTTTTAAACCTGGTTTCCTACTTGCAAAAACAAAATAAAATCACCAATACGGATTAGTCAGTAAATAACAACTCACTCACGAATTTTAAAGACCTGGTGAAGCTATGTATAGCTAAATAACAAACACATGGATCAGAACACAAGATTGAAAATGATGAGGCGTGTTCCGTGTTTGTGGTAAATTTCCAATTCCTTTAACAGATATCTGGACTTTTTCCAACCTCTGCATCGCTTGTTTTCGCTTTTTTCTGTAATGGGATTTTGGTGGATTAAGGTACCTCCAGGACTTCAGTTATGATAAGTACTTTAACTCAGCTTCATAGTCCATAATCCCGTCTGTACGTGTCTTCAAAGTTTTTTTTAATAGAATCTTAATCACGTGAAAGAATTCTGGCAACCGTAGGAAAGTATTGTTAGGGCGCGCTTTCCTCCCATGGTCCTTTCAAATTTAGTGATCACTCAGTTTGGTGAGTCAGTCAATCCAAGTGGAGTTGCTTTTCCTGCTATTGAATATGGTGATTAAAATCCTAAACGGTGATTTCTTTTTCTTTGAAAGCAATTTATTTAGGTAAATGATTGTTTGTTAAGTTCGCTAAACCAAGGCTCTTTGTCTTGAATATCGGTACTGAAAAACATTTCTCTTTAACATGCCAACACTTTCCATTGTGTTAAGGTTCAAAAGGGGCATCTTTTTCGCCGTATTTTGATCATATATATCAACGAATTGCGCGCAAAGAGTCGAAAATCAGTCATCACCGAGCCCTCCAGGGGAGCTTTTGTTTCGTTAACTATCCGTTGTCCCATTCCGACCTTTAAAACAAGTGTCCCAATTTAATGCTGTTAGAATTGTTTTTAGTGATACCGAGTGTTGAAAGTAATCTTTTCACGGGCTTTTAACAGACCTTAAGGAATCGAGACAGTGTGCCTAACAAAAAGGCATGCAATCTCACAATTGTTTCAGTGACTATTTTCACCAACGAAAATTAATCCCCAGAGCAGAATTAAAAATAGATCTAAAGACCAGAATGGTTGGACAGAGAGATGTTGTCAGAAGTGCGGCGTTTCGTGTTTGTAGATTTAATAACATGCAGCAAAATCATATCTTGGTCTTAAAATTTGTTTCTATTGGTATAGGTCTTATAAAAAAAAAATTGTTAGTAATGCAACGGAAGATCAGAAATTCATTCAACGCTTTTCTCTCCAGCAGGTTCACAGCAAGGGGTTTTCGTTAATCATGAAAGCAATTTAGAGCTCATTACCTTTCTGTTCAGCTGTAAAGTGGGTGTCAAATTAGTAATTTCAATACGAGGAAATCATTTTAATGGATAACAAGGTATTGGAAATCAGTTCACCTAAGTTACTTAAATCATTCGAGTATTGGAATTCACACTTTTAATTAACTCTCTGTTTCACTCAAGACTTTTCATTAAGACTTTGAGTCTTTAGATAACTTATCAAATCCACTCTTGTTTTGATAAGTCTTTAAGACATTTTGATAAGCCCACGCTTTAAGACTTTGTCAGATAAGCCTCCACTTTAACTATATCAAAAGGCATGTATATACATAACCACACACGCACAAACCGAAGCTTGTTCTCTACATTCCGGACGGATTAGTTGTGTTTTATTCTCATACGAAAAAATGTTCAACTATTGGCTATTTTTAGACCATTGATTTACCCACGTTTCTTTTCCGGTCCCCGGAAGAATTCTGTGCCCTTCGTCGAGAAATTCTTGTTTCAGGTTACTTGCAGAAGGTCATATATATGCATATTTAGGGACAGGTGGCTTAGAGTTAGAAATCACGGTTAGACATTTCAAATAAGCTATGGGGAGGTACTCCTCAAAGCTTTTACCGAGGGTTTGCGGCTCGAACCTTGAAATCCTTACCCTATTTCAGACCAAAATCTGTGATTTTCCACACCCTGTTTCAAGACCAGAGTCAAAAATCGATACCCCATTTCAGACCTCTTAATTCAGTGCACTGTAATATACTGACCGTCACTAACCAGAAGTGGCTTCTATTTGCGTAAACATTTGAGAAGGGCTGCAAATCGGGCATGTTGATCGGGAAAAAAATTAGTTCCTTGTAGACAAAATACCCAGTGGCAAACCAGAGTGAAAAACACACTCTATTTCAGACAAAAATGGTCAACATCTATGCCCATTTTCAGACCAAAACGGCTGAAAAACCATACCCTTTAGGGCCACGCATACCTAGCCCATATAAGGGACTATCCCCCCTCCTCAAGTAGCTTGAAAGTTCCTCTATTGGGCCACTGTCGTAATGCATGATAAAATGGCAGAGAATGATTAAGACGAAATCCGATAGCACATCGAGCGATTTCACTTTTTAATGGACAAAAACCTTGTACCAGAATAATTAATGTTAAGTATATTACAGTCTTTTTTTGCCTTTTCTAAGAGCTAAAGATACAAAGAGCTGCCTGAGATAACACCAAAAACAATTTCCCACGGGTACTCGAGGAAATGATCACATGTAAAACGTCATCATCAGTTTCATTTCACCAATACTTTCAAGTGCTTTATATGAACTTCAAAATTTGTTTTCAACATCTGGTGTTGTTAGAAATGATACTTTTTGAGAAGATATTTAAAACAGTCGCACAGACGTTTACAATAAAATGTAAATAATCTTGGTACAAAGTTTTTGCCTACTTGTTACTCGAACTTCTGGTGGATTCCTTATGAATTTGTTATGTATGCTCAAAATATTGCACAGCTCTGTCACCTAAATGGTGGAACGAAAAGGTTTACCCCACTTGACTGAATGCCGAATGTGGGAGAACAAATACGACATGAGGGACTTCCGAATATGTTTATCATTACGTCACGGGAAAAAAAAAAACGCCAAACAGTTTGCTTGATGCACAGGAATGTGACAAGATGGAATCTTACCTGTAGACTAAACAATCTTTAAGACTCTTAGATTAGTCGTTCATTTTTTTTTTTTGTTCTTCTTCTCTTTCTTCTTCGTCTTCTTAAGGGTGAAAAAAGTTTTGCTGCAAACTCAAGTTTCGTTGTTTTTTAAAGACCTATTTTAAAACCTTCCATGTTAGTTTGAAACATATAATTCCAGACATATTTCCAAAGACAGAGAATTAGATCATTTTAATTGTGTCACGTTCTTTGAAAATGCTCCAGCATACTGGAAATTCTTGGGTAAGCCCTTGAAAACCTATTCACGAAACTCGAAATTTAATCTTTTTTGTTCCCACTAGTCATTTGAAAGAAGGCATTGTTCTGAGAATTCGAGGCCGAGGAAGTGAATTTGCAAAAAAAGCTGCCAGCATAAAGAACACCCTGAATTTTCTTGGCTCTGAGAAATGGTGGTTTCCTTTTTACAATTTTTTTTGTCAATGACGCCGGCGCGGTGGATTAATCACGGCAGACGATGGTTAGACACAATGCTCAATGTGTGTGGTTCTGTATATAAATGGCAAGTGCCTAAACCTCTTAAAACATCCAAGTTTTGAAATGTCTTACTCAAGGCTGATTACCCAACTGCACTTTGTTCTGAAAAAAAAAAAACTGTTTCGAAAATTGGCAGCATTTAAAGTTTCCGCATTGCTTGTCTCGTCTCGTAAATGGGTCCGCAGCTATTTAAGTCATTAGTGTCCATGGCTGGCCTGTGTGGGCGCTTAACGCTAAGCTGAGTACACATAGCTAGTTCATAATGCCCCCTAGAAATTAAAAAGCACTTTGTGTAAAGATATACTTAATATCACTTGGAGGTTTAAGTAATATATCAAACACGAAAGACCGTGTTTAACCACATTTCCCAAACACCGAGATGGGAGTTGAAAATACTTCGCGCAGCGGAGTATTTTTGACGATTTTTTAACGGTCTTGACTTCCTTTGTATAAACGTGATAAATTATTGATAATTTGAGAAATAAAGTTCCTGCTTTCTCTATCGAGTGTACACGCACAATTGTGCTTAGCCTTTTTTTTTTTTTTTTTTGATGTCAGGGCGACAGGATCGAATGGGGGAAAGCAGTTGATAACATAAGCTATAGCCACAGGACCTAAATTCACAAACTAGGGAAAACTTAAATTTGTACTAGCCTTTAATTCTATTTTAAGTTGTAATTACGGAATCAGGGTGATGGGATCTTTACAGATTTTCAGGTCGGTAATATCACATCTGAAGCATGCTATTTTTGTGTTGTGATGCCATTTTTTGTGGCCCATGGAAGTGTTATTAAATTTAAACTTATTTCATTCTTCAACCGACCAGGCTTTTATCTTATATTATTCTATCAATTATGCCTAATTAAAGCGTTATTCTCGCTTGCATTTGTAAGTGATCTGAAAAGGTATTATATGCTAAATAGTAAACCAGTAAAGAGGGCAGAGGTCTAAGAAACTCATAAAAGCCTTTTTAATAAGTCTTTTAAAAGACTTATCAAGTCTTTAAAATAGTTCTTATCAGACAAAGGCTACAGGTTATGACACACAAAATGGTCTTTAATTTAATTGATGAAAACATTTCTCTGCAATTTACGTGCAGTTATATGGTAAGAGGGTAGCCGGCATGGCGAGGTCTTTACGAACATGCGATTAAAAAACAAGATTAAATAGAAATCATTACCGCTCTGAATTTGACTATTTTAGGCCGGTAAAAATCAAATTTCAAAGGCTGATTTCTCAGCTTCATTTGAAATTTCCAGTCATTTCTCAGTTGTAAGTAAATTGTGCGGGTAGATATTAGCTATCAGTTAAAAGAACGTCTTTATTCAGTTTTAACTGGTCAAACTTTTAAAAAGCGCCATTTAGTGTCATAGTCCAAAGTTGCTAAATATAGTTCTAATTAACCGCGATTTTTTACATAAAGACATCTCAAAAGTCTTTAAAAGACTTAGGGAAATTTTAGCACGTCTCCAGTACCTCTTTATCCATTAATCCTTTTGCAGGTAATCGATGTTTTCAACACCTTCTTTGTATTACTAAAATTAAACTACAACCGAGTTAGATTGGTGAATTTTCATGTGTTAACAGACACAGCAAAACGCTTTGAGACGTAAATCTTGCCCGAAGTTTCTATTTTGTTACTATGTTTCGTTCAAGATATCATGGGGTCCAAAAATGACCTGATTGAAAGTTACTCCTAGCAAAACAAATTTCGACTCGGTGAACATTCAATTTGTTTGTCTATCTGTGACGGAGCAAAGTCTCCGCTTAAGTCTTAACAATCTTGTCGGTGTCACGTCAAAAAACTGACATCACAGTCTCAGACAGTTTATTTTCCTTTTTTAAGGGGCACTGTTATGGGAATTTTGCGATACTTTTGGTCCATGCAGAGCTAAAATTGTGACTGAACACCTTTTCTCAGGCGTAGTGAAACTCTCCCGTTGTTGAAGGGACGGCAAATCAAAATTGTAGTTCATAGTAATTCGCGTTTTTCCCGAAACGCGACGATTTTCAAGAATTTGAAAAAGTCTTCTAGATTTTTCTATTTGACATCAGAAACTTGTGCTTGCGGATCCCATTGTAGCTACTGACAGTAGCATTAAAGAGTAATTTTTAAACTAACCGTTATATATGGGTTTTTATGAACGAGAATATTTCTAAGGCTTTGACATTTCGATGTTACTGCCCCTTTAGAGAACCGACAGGAAAACACTTGTTTTATCTGGACCGCCGATTCAGGAAATCTTCATTGTCTTTTGCCTAAAAGAGATTTAGTTATTTTACACCTAATCGCACTTAATACGACAGTTCCAAATCAAGATAACGAGCACATACTCGAAATTGAAGTGAAGTTTCCTCAATCGATGAATGCATGGTAACTAAAAACGTAATTAATTTGGCACAAGGTATTAATGAAGAAAGAATAATTTAGTCGATTCTTGGGTCTTGTTTCTTAGCTTTTGTTAATAAAGATTATTCTCTAGTTTACTTAACATTTGACCCTTTTATTTCCGCGCTAAACAATAAATCTGTCGGGAGCACGACGGTCAGACAAGGTCCATTGTGTGAACATGTGAGGTAATACATCGGTGGTACTGTTAGTTTTAAACCGACAATTTATCTTGCGGTCATCAACATAACACCAAAAACTATAATCACTTTATTCGAAGATTTTCCCACGAGGATTATGCCCCCAACATGCACATTCCCAGAAGTTTTAAATTCCCTGGTCTGTGAAACTCGATACAGACCGGTTAGTACAATGAGTGAACATGAAATTCCAGATACCCGAGGGCACTAGATTGTCACTAGGGTTAGTGGATACCCCTGGGGTATGACTAACCTACCTACGCCAGTTCCAAAGTAGTGTACGCCCAGATGTCTGTTTCTCTTCATTTCAGATGACTCGTTGGAATTAAAGCCGACACCCAGGGGTCTGAACGGGGGTGATGTAACCTTAGTTATCAGTTATATTTTCGGTAATTTCTAGGCTATCTGTAAATTTGTCAGATCTCAGATCTTAGTTTATAAGTAAAAAAAAGAACGTTATTTCTCAGCTGATAGTTCAAATTTGGACCATTTTTCTAATATGAGTTAAACCCCAGGTAACAATTTTTGCATTGGTGGGCGTTTCCACGAATTACAGTGGAACGAGCGTTGGTTTTCAAATGGGCGTATATCTTAGTCTTGAAGTCGCCCCTCTGTTGCATGTCTTGTGTATTTCAAAACAACAAAGCAGACAGGTAAATAGCACCGATGAAATCACTTCTGTGATTTATTATATTTTCTATCTCTTCTTCCAGACTGTAAGTCGGCTCATGCCGACTAGAAAACATAAATCTCTTCTTTGTCGAACACACACATACCCCCTAGTTGGAGACAAGCATCTTATCTACCGGTAAATACCACTTCAGCATTTAATCGTCTTCAAAAAACGAAAAGGACTGATATGACTTTATGTACTCTAGTTACATTTTCAGTTTCAGCTATCTTCTCCGAATTTCAAGGTGACGTGACGAAATTTCAGATACTTTTATCAACCGGTACGTAGCAACAACAATTTCAGTTTTGAAAAACTAAAGGCCAACTTACACGCTACAATTTTTCGGCCCAGAATAGCCCAAAATTCACGAGAAAAGTTGTTTGCGAGCACAAATATCGGCCTAGGTTTTAGAAGATGTGCTGCATTGCAACAGATCTCACAAATCGGGCCGATTTTCACCCACTCGATTTAAATAGAACACAAAAATTGAGCCCACAAATCATGGCACATAAATGTATTCAATCTAGTCTTAAATTTGACATTTTTTCGTTGATTTAACTTTTAGAAGGACTTTTAATATCTGCTTTGAAACAGTAAAGAATGTTAGATTGCAAAAAGTTTCAGACCGACTTAACGTAAACTGTTTGTAAATTGAAGGCTAAAGGCGCCCAATGTTGTGGTTTATTTATTAATTCTATGTCCTAGCCGAAAAAAAAAAAACCATACTAGAAAAACACCCGCACAAGCAACTTATTCTGTGACTGAGAATGGTCTTAAACTGCTTGATTTTCTTTGAGATTAGGCTAAGGAGGGCTTTTGCTGTGGCGTCATATCGAGTAACGTCTTGTTTTTCAACAGCAATCGCAGCAACTACTGCTGAACAAGCTTTCGAGGTGGCAACTACACAGAAAACGGGTTCAGTATTAAATCCGTTGAGACAGATCAGAATCTTCTGAGCATCCTTTTTTGCCTTCAAGTTTGCCAATTGCTTTTCTCTACTCATTGTTAACTCAATGTTACGTAAACATTACGTGCACAAAATGCAATTCCGTTGATCTTTTCTTCAATCGATTTCCCTCCCAGGTCGATTTCCCCGCCGATCTGAAAATGTTATGCGACAGTAAGCTTGTTTGAGTCAGTTTATAAACTGACCTCCACAGGTAATTTGGCAAGGAAGCAGAGAAGTCTAGTTTTACTTCCATTGAATCGCAGCCCTCGCAAACTATGTTCAATGTGGTACTGACGCTTATCACTAGTTTGAATTTTTCATGAGCGCGACTTTCATTTGAATGTTCATATTTTCAAGATTTTCAGGCCGAAAAAATTTTCTCAAAGACCTCAGTGACGGCTTATGCATGGATTTTGTACAAGAGACATCTTTTGAGAATACAGGAACTATTCTTTTTGATTCAAAGTCATCACACGGATTTTTCTAGATTTTTAATTATTTGCTAACCACAAAAGCACTATCGTGCGTGCAAGAAAAAAGAGTCAAATTACTATTACCTATACAATGTTGACCTGAATTTAGCTGGTTCAGACCTGTTAGCAACTCTGGGATCTAAGTATCCAGGCTCACAAACAACTCAACGCAAGTCTTTTCCTTCTCCATAACAAAATACGATCTGAATGGTTGTCTGGGGGCAAATTATTTTGCGGTCAGAAATTTCCACTGATGGTAGCGAGTTGAGACTGGATCACTGATGACAAAGTGTCTGACAAACCATGGGCATTTACGAGGTTTGATCTTCACGGAAAGCTCTAATCGCCAGCCGGGCTCAAGGAACAGATTACCTAATTGAAAACATAAGCGAGAATTATTTGTAAGTCTTCAATCGCCGAAAATACAAATATATATATATGTTATATATGCGTCTTTGATAAGTATCTCGAAACCCCGTCCTTAATTAGTTACCGTGGATTTATAAGTCGTTTTCTGTTTTTCGTGGTTCTTTGGCGATAAATTGTTAACGGGAAATTAAAAAGGTTATTGGCAATTTTACACAAGCTAAGCACATGATATAGCACTTAATGAGTTTAAAAGACGCATTCGCAGCAATGATGTAACTTATTTAATAGAAGCCGACTGCAAGGGTTGCATCTTGTGCTCAACGAGACACTCTTAAATCTTATTAGTAAAATTAATAGATTTTTTACACTGATCAGCTATCGATGCATTCATAGCCTACAATGTTTAGTTCCATCTAATTAAAACATTTTAGACTGCATTTTGTATTATTCATATTTTAGCGTAGATATTTTAGTCTTCTCAGTTTTGCATTTTATATCAGTCTGTGTCCCCTTATTAGTATGGGTTTCTCCCAGGCTACATAGTTTGGCACGTTTTTATTTATTATTTATGGACGAAGGTAACTCACTAGGCTTTTAGTGTAAGCCTCCAACAGGAATTAACCAATTAACGAAGATGTTAAGCCCCGTTTATGGTATGACTGGTTGGTGGGCTTGATAAAATCCATGTTTGGCCAGACACATCGCCGTACACTGAAGAACCATCATTGCCAGACACTTGAATTCAGTACAAATCTCGTTACTGATTTCACTTATCTTTGTCTTCGCCATTTCCAGGAGCCAATTCTAAACGTTTTTGAAATTCGTGCGTTTCATAACGTGGGATTATCGTTGTTTGTCATACTGCTGCCAAATAATTCATATTTCATTTATTTGTCATGTGTCTCGCAAGTTTCCCTGCGGAAGGCAATTTCACTGGCGCCATGTTGTTTCTCTAAACGGATTCTTTACATTTTTTATTTACCGAAATGCTTATTAACCATAGCTGGTAAACTCCCCATTGCCATGCTATTCTGTTTCAGGGTTTATCAACAGCATTAATAGACGCATACATGTATCTCTTCGGGCTTTCTGCGACGAATAAACGTTGATGTGCTGTCCAGAGAGAATCGAAGTGTGCCTAATTGTATTACAAGTTGATTAATTGCCCCGGGAACAAATTAATGTGTCTCTTAGATCTTCGTTTCCCACTTCCTGCCATTAATCACCAAGTTGATGAATCAGCTAAGTGCCACTGTGAAAACAAATTGAAATTTCGGCCGCAAAAAACTCCACACGAACAAAATTCAATTTGACTCAATGAACTCGCTCACTCTCCCTTAAAACACGTTAATTACATAATGTGCACAACAGCGGTAATTTTCTTATGTTTCGTTTTAAATTGCTGTATACTCCCTGTATACTCTGGTTTTTTCTTCCCGTGGGTTTGATCTTAACCTGTCAACGCAGTAATGTGGCCTGTTTACCAGTATTTTGCGAGCGTAATGGGTAGGTTATTTTACGGCAGACAGACAAAACATTTGCAAAACATACTTTGTTGTTTTGTTGTGCAACCTATAAAGTGCTTGCCGCTGTAACAACAAATGTTTGACTTATGGCTGTACAAGGTGGAATTGTTTACTGAAAACACCCATAAGCAAAAGTGTCAACAATAAAATATTCATCACGTCCCATGGAAATCAAGGAAATTTATCCACAAGTGGGGCTATGAGGGAAGTTTTAAAAGCATTTCGTTTGAACCCTAGGAAGCCATAACTCGAAAGCTGGTTGGAAGTGACTGCGGGTTTCGAAATGCTTTTAGTCCGACCCTGATTAATGAGCTGTGAATTAGTGTACCGTCTGGGTGGTAATCGTCAGTTTAATACTTGAAGAAGTGTTGAAAGGGTTGTGTAATTGTTTAAATTTGAGCTTCGGACCGTATGTCATGTTCTCACGCACTTTCAGGGCAGTAGCAAACCATGCGCGCGGACAAACATAGTTATCGAGGTTGAAACCCTTGTCACTTTTGATCTACAATTTGTTACGCTAAAAAAACGTCAAACCATTCAGATAAATCATTGCCTGGTGGTATTGTTCAACTATCTGTCGATTTAACTTCGAGACAGTAGACACTCTTCAAGGCTAGCTGAAAGCCGCTTTTCAATTGTATTTAGATTGATTAGCTCGAGATGTACTCTTTTACCGGCGTTTATCCGACATCATCAGGTTGCGACTAGTTCCCAAGTACTGTTTACGAAGTGTGTAGCGGATTTCGCTTTCTAATCCGTGGAAAATTCTAAGTTTGTGCCCCAAATCACCTGAAATACTTCAGCGATAACTTATCTTGATAACACTGCCCTCTTTAGACGGAATTTTTCGCTGATAAGCGTCGAAGGCGTTTCACATGTGCTAAACATAAGAATGCAACCTTTAATCACATCAAACAGATGAATTGTCCTGGCGGCAAATAGAGCGTTTTTTCTTTGTGTTTCGGTACCGCGATGAGCAAGATAGATGACTTAACAGGCCCTCAGCTGGAAAAAATGTCCTCTCCTGTCCTCGCAGGAAATACTTCTTTAGTATTTATAGATCTGCGCCCATGGATGGGTACTATTTCCGGATAAAATCTCGAAACATTTTTTCTCACCGCATTTGAAGACTATGTAAGCTATGTTGTTAGAGTTTGACGTCTTTCATCTGGCTTATGCGAAACAACTTCCTCGAAGGCTCTACACCTAATGGACTATGCAAACTTTATGTTCACCTCAAGAGGACAAATATTGGCCCGCTTTCATGTTAATGTCATTCTCTATTCTTGCATGTTGAATGGCCGCTCAAGAACGGTTTCGATTTGAGTAAATATCATTTCCCAGGAAACACAAAAGATTTGCAACCTATCAATGCCCGGCTGGCCCCTCCAAAGATCTGTTTATGACCCGCGCTTAACCAATCGGATGTCCCAGGTGTAATTTAATTTAGAAATATCATATTACAGGTGAGCCAATCCGAGACATTATAATCACACAGGTTTTTTGATAAAATCGCATCTTTAAACACAATCACATTTCAACCAATTAGTGGCTGTGAAATGTTCTTTGTCCCTGGGGCGTAGCTAGAGAGATCGCTAATTGCTACACAATAAATGATGTTCGATCATTTTACGGACTCGAGATGGCATAATCACAACCAAACAGTCAAGTCTGCAGTGTTCCGTGTTTAGTATCAAGTGCTCAGGAAGTCTGTGATTCTCGGCGAAGATGAAACCTGTATGCCTCTTGTACATTTCGCCGCTACTTCTTCTCGGCTTAGCTAACTCGTGCTGTGTTGAGTATTCGAGCGGTCTCAAGAGAAAGTGGGAACTATGGACACGTCCATTTTTACGAAAACGTGCCGTGGAAATCGCGCAAAAACGACTTCTCTCAATTCTGGGACTAGATAACTTTCCGACGCCTGGGCGACATGTTATTCCACACAAGTTCATGCTGGAGCTGTACAGGAACCTTTCGAGCGGGACTTACAAAGGAAATCTTAACCATAATATGGTGCCGAGTGCTGTAGTCGGTATAGTGGATCAAGGTCAGTGTGTGTTATTATCTGGAGGTTTTTGTAAGTGTTTGTCATTGTTTGTATTTGTTTTACGACTCGCCCAATCTCGTATCCCGTTTCTTGTTCCTCGTTCTCGAGCGAGCGATGTAAAATTGTGTCCAATTTCCTTTTCATCTTCTTCCTGCAGAACGCCGAGACAATTCAGTGAGCAGAAACAGTCAGCAAGTATTTTATTTTAATGTGAGTAACGTGCCTTCATCGCAAACTATCATCGACGCAGAGTTACGGGTGTTGAGACTATCCGTGGTCAAAGGTAAACCATTTATCAACTGGCACGGCACAACTTACAGAGCAAAGCTTTATGGCAAGCGTATGCTTGATGTACCAAATTTGTCTCCTTTTGAATCAACTTCAAACCTCGAGCTTCTCGATTCGATCGAGTTTGACATCGCCGATCGGTCATCGGAGAATTGGAACGTGTTCTCTGTCAAAAGAGCGACTGAAAAGTGGCAGAAAGCAAGAGCGAATTGTCACCAGCTTGAGTTACGCGTGGAATCTCTGTTGAGTGGAGAGAACGTCCCACCGGAAGAGATGGGCTTCGCTAAAGCCGGGCGCCTTCATAACAAGCACGCTCTTCTCGTCGTGTATACAAGCGATGGGAAACCCTCTGATCCCATCCGGAAACCAGTGTCATACGAAAACAAAGCCGATGGTAACGCAATATCACGGGGAAAAAACACTGAGCTAAAACAGAACAAAATCGACTCCGACTTGGAACACAGCAACCGGGTACGAAGAGACGCGAAATCGAAAACCGGGGGAAGTAGCTTGAAGAAGCGAAGCAGAGGAACTAAATCGAAGCGTCGACGCAAAAAAGATTCCTGTCGCAGAAAACCCTTATATGTCGACTTTAACCAGCTTGGCTGGTCAAACTGGGTGATAGCACCAAGAGGATATAACGCGTATTTTTGTCAAGGACTCTGCGAGTTTCCTATCGACAATCATTTAAAACCCACGAATCACGCCACGGTACAGACGATTCTGAACTCCGTGGCTCCTTCGCTTGCGCCTCAAGCGTGCTGCTCACCGAATAAATTCAGCGGTATTAGCATTTTGTATATGGACAGAAGCGACAATATCGTGTACAAGAAGTACGAAGATATGGTGGTTGAACGGTGTGGCTGTAAGTGAACGGATTTAACGGGGGTAATTGATTGTAGGAGAATCGACAATACCTCTGTTTCTGAACGCGATCTCAGGCAGTTCCTTCGCCTATAGGTGCTGACTAAACTCCGGCACTACACGCGCGCGAAGCTATCACTGGTTTTTATTGAGTCAACACCTGACCATGAGCTTAACGCAGAAACTGAGAGCCGTTGTCACCCGTCGGTGTTGTTTCATAGAGTTCTCGAGACTTTCACAGACTTTCAACACTCGAGAGTACATTGCCCGCGCGCATACATCTGCTCGGCGACGTCAAGTCAGAATTTATTCACGGGCCGGATTCAAATAAACCCCGCGCTGTGTTTACTCAATTTCTTGATCCTCGGAGATGATTTGGTTTGCATAATCGCATTAAAATTATCACTGATATTGTTTATGAACTCAGAACGTTTCTCGAAAATACCCTCAGCAGGGATGAATGTCAGTTTAAAAGAGGTTTTTGCACCCTCGGCCGACATCAGTGTCAGAGATTACTTCGGTATAACACAGCTGTGAGACGGCCGAAACGTATTTAGCTCCAGAGTTCAATTTGTATTCTCACTGTAATATAGTCATAGCGTATTATTCCACGGCAAGATTTTTAGCACCTTGTTATTTTTATCAGATGAACACACGCCTTCGTCTGTCAAAAAGTCACTATTAAGTATCAGTATTAGTGAAAAATATTTATACGTAATTCTCGTGCCCGGAGCTAAGTAACTATAAAGAGAGTCGGCTAGTCAACAGAGCAACAACGATACGGTTAGTTTATCCTTGATTAGCGAACAATCGATTTTTTAGTTATTATTACCGCGCTCGAATGTAAATAGTGAATAATTTATTTATTCTTGACTTGAAAGGGAACATAGAAAGCGCCCGATTTTATTGTTGTACTATTTTTATCTAGAGCCAACGAGGGCCAGTTAAAAGTGCAATAGAAATTGCGATCTAAAAATAAATTGGTGTTCACTTGATCGGCCTGTGGGCTTGATATGAGAGCATGGTGTGATCATCATTACTTCTGACGATTCCGGACAATTACTGAGTAATGAATGCATTCTGAAAGAAGCCGAGCCAATAATGGCCATAATTAGGTCGTTGATAATTTGACGAAAAAAAAAGAGTTTTCAACACAAGCTTTTCAATCCGCCTCACTCGGTGCATGGGAATTGAACCCGCGCGCTTGGAAAATTCACGCCGCATAGCTTAAGAATAAATTACTGGAGTGTGTCGCGGTTATTTCATTGCCGTATTCGGCCGGAAAAGAATATGTAATGGTAGATAAAGAAATGAAAGATATCCTACACTCGATTTTCTCCTATTTTACAGATAACAAGACCTCAAAGGTTATCGTTTGTCCCACGGAAAATGCGAGTCCCTTATCTTGAGATAAGCTTCAACATGTAGAATGGAATTTTTGGGGGTGTATGATAAAACTTGCTTAGAGACCTTAAAAAAGAAATTCACCTACGCTATGAAACTGCTGTTTTACCCCAGCATTGAAAGAATTCACTTAAGAGCTTTGAAGTAATCATTTAATCAATTCTGCCCAGAGCGGTAATTATTATTTTGGCTTAAAACTTGTTGAATTAAAAAGCTTTTCCAAAACAAAAGGAAACATATTTTCTCTCGAACGCAAACAATTAACGAAAGCAAAGAGATAGTCTATCTTCCTGGAGCCGTCAACACTCTTGAAATATTTCGTGTTTTTTGGTGAAATTAAAAGTTCATTCCAGCAAGCGAAGATTGCATAATACAAGAAATATTACAGAAATTTTACACACAGAAAGCCCTCGCGACTCCTTACGTCCAAATAAGGGGTCTTAATTGCACATTTAACTGCGCTTTTTCAAGTTGACGAAATCCCTTTGCCAAAATATTCTTGATTACTTGAACACGACCTCGTAACTGCATGAGGTCTAAAAGTTAAGTACTTACTGCAGCGTCATGCAAACACGCTACAGTCAAAAAACACCATTACAGTTTGCCTGTGACCAGCGATAACACCACGAACAGAGAACGCAACAGAACTCGGAGAAATTTTTGGCAGACCGCGCTGAAAATTGCCGATTTCTGGAGCAGATTGTTTGTGTTCTACGCGAAGATTTGTTAAAGTGGACAGTGCGTTCTTTCCAGGGGGCATTGTAAACTTGGCTCTTAGCGTTAAGTAGTTACCCAAGGACGTAGGGAGTGACCTTAAGGGTTTAACCTTTTCAAGCAACGAGACGCTAAATGCGAAAAGCTTCGCTCGCTGTCAACAACAGTCGGTAAAGTTTTCACAGATAATATTGACTTTCATTTGCCACTCAATCCTTGTTTACAGCTGAGTAGAGGCACGTTCCTCAAACACAGGACAATTCTATTCCAAGGAAATGGTGATGTTCGCAGAGCAGCTTTAAGGTTCGAGACTTACCAGCTAAACACGGCTACGCTGTTTCATTAATTGTCAAAATCTCATTTGCTCACGTTTCTGTATCGTAGATGTTGAAGGATTGCCTTGAAGTTGTCAGCGAGGTCTAGTTATTAAAATTGTATACCTTATCCCTCTTGGCTGGTACCCCCCTGCACGAGTGATTGACACCTTATAGGTCAGGTCGTGTTGTTGACTGAACGAGATTCCATCGACTGCTACGAGCGCTGAATTTGGTGACTTCAGCAAATAAGTGCTTCATTAATTAGCGTAAAGAAAATGAAACATTTGTTATTGATCTCGCTTCCGAGTGTCAACGGAGAGACAAAAACTACTTCAGAAATTGAGAAACTCCATGTAGAAGTCGAAGAAACTCGGCAAATAGAAAACTGTGAAAAACATGCGAAAAATGTTATGAATTTTTTGCATGAATGTTCCTTTATCCTCATTAATCTGGAGAGAATAAAACTCGTGTACAAAGAGAACATATTTTTGAGCTTCTCAGTAGATCTGTCGAGTCGAAAACCATTATTTTTCTTGTATAGCTGTGAAAATTGTAGTTAAACTTAAAACTGAGTATAATCTGTGCATCAATTCTTCTGCTCTTACAGTAAGATATTGATTGGTTGAGTCAGTAGTACTCCTGTCACATGCAGAGTTCTAATTGTGTTACACCTTGACGAAGGTGGCCAATTTTCAGTAGCGTTAAGTTAACTGCACTGAGTTTGTACCATTAAAGGAGCTAAGTCACAGAAATTTAAGTTGTTTTGGCCACATACAAAAATCAGCTTTAAATTGAAGGAAACCTGAAAATAATAGTTTACTTTTATCCTAAAGGACCAAGGATGGTTAAGGATGGAGAAGATTAACACAGATTACAAACGACGAACTTTTAAAAAAAATTAGGCTAAACTTTTCAAGATACGCAAGCCGTGACCGACTTAGTTCCTTTAAATTTGTCACTTGATTTCCAAGAACTTTAGGAAAGTATATCCTTTAACTTTTAAAACTGTGATTGAGGTTTGTTTGATCCTTCCCAAATGAAAGCTGTCGAGCAGTGCTTACTTATTTACTTATTTAATTACTTACTTACTTACTTATCTAGTACTCTTTATTATGCTGTACAAGGTGGTTCTAACTTTTAAATCTGTGGATGAAACTTTGAAATGAAAGCTATTGAGCAGTACTTTCATGTGGTACTGTTTATTATTCTGTACAAGGTAATTCTTATTTTTAAGTCTGTGGATGAAACCCTAGTGTGTGACCATTCAAATGAAAGCTATTGAGCAGTGCTTTCATGTGGTACTGTTTATTATGCTGTACAAGGTGGTTCTAGCTTTTAAATCTGTGCATGAAACCCTAGTGCGTGACCATTCAAATGAAAGCCACTGAGACATACAGTGCTGTTTTTTCATACTTGCTGTGAAAAGTGAATTCCACTTTGAACTGTGTTCAGTGATTATGGCATAATTAGAGTTACAACCTTCACAGTTATCAGTCCCATTGATGAATCATGTGTTTATTTTATAGCAACGCAACAAAGCCGTCGCTTACGAGTAGAGCTGTCAGTTGACTTTCTATTTTCTTTTCAATGCATAACAACCTGAAGCTGACTGACTAGTTGATTGGGGTGTTCTCCATAAGAAAAAGTGATTGATGTCTGTTTATGTGTCTCAAGTCGTTGCTAGGAGACTGGTTTTCATTTCTACCCTATCTGGTCAACAAACTTCTGTTATGAAGCTTAAGTTTGTAATAAACCATTTTTTAGCGTTGCTCAAGAAATGTTTTACCCCTGAGAGGTACCTTTGTGAACTCTTTTAATAATGGGTGATGCATGCCAGCTAATAAGTAACAGTCAAATGCATGTGTAAGGGTGGAACAACTTGAATGGGACCTAAGACATGATTTTCTAGGTCATAAATAATAAAAAGCGTTATCAGGTCCCCAGGATGTCAAAAATAGCAAACTAACTGAACCAAGAATTATTGTCTTCATGCGAAACCAAACTTCTAAGACCTAATGTTGAAAGAAACTTTGGCATTCAGTACATCGCAATTACTTTCAACACCTTAAGGAAAAAACTCATTTGCGAAATTCTTATAGTTCAACAGGAAAAAACTTGATTATTGCATATATCTCACTGACGGAAAAAATTGCGGAAAGCGTTGAGCGATTCTGTCTGGTTAACTGTTGCCCATTTTTCCTTCTGAGAAAAAAAAAGTTTTTTTCTTATTTATTGTACGAATAAGATGGAATCAAAAACTTGACAAATGACATTTGTTTTGGGTTCCATCGTCTTGTTTTATCAGTAGCGAACTATACATTTACAGTTCATCAATGAACGAATGGAAATGAAATTGAGCCTTTTTGGATTCTTGAGTTTCTATTTTTACATATCTTCTTTGATAAGTGTTGGCCAGTATTTCAATAGGTTACGTTCTAATGGCCGGCGCGGCATTCCACTCATTAAAGAAGCTAACCCTTATACCAGGGTCTGTCTCGATTGGAGTAGATTGACTTTTAAATGATAGACGGGAATTGGTCAAACTTTTTAATGTTTGTGGTGAAATGACGCAGTTTTAAACAGAAAGCTGAATTCTGAGATCTGCAAAATTACTAATAGTTGAATAATAGGCTGAAATTTTACCTGAAAGCTGAGAAATCGTCTAAAATTTAACTGTTAAATGGCATGCCTGCACCACGTTCCAGACTCTCTTATGTCCATATGATTTCAAGCTAGGATTGAAGTACTTAATTAAATTACAGTCAGTAGGTTGTTATGAATGAGAACACTTTAAATTTCTGTCAACAGATCTCATATGTGAGTTTTTTTAGAAAACAGACCTGAAATATAATGTGCTTTTGACGAGACCTTTTATGAACAAAAAATATTTTGTCTCTTTGTAATGAACAGGTATTTTTCTCTGTACTCGGAGGGGGATAATTACGTTTTCATGTTGAAAGATTTGATTTAGGAACGGTATACAATATCCAGTGTAAACAAAAACCAACATGTGTGACCAGCGACTGACTTCTCCTCATTATATCGATATAACGTCAAGTAAACAGGTGATGAGAATAATGATAACGATCATCAGGGTATTGCTGTCTTGATGTACTACTAAATTCTCAAACCAAATGTTTAGCGATCGGGAAGGAGAATTAATATATCAATCAAAGCCACTGAGAGATGACCTGAACGTTATTGGGGCCCGGTAAGAAGCGATGTGAGTGGTGGAGTGGAGAGGGGAGGGGAGGGGGGTGAGGGGGGAGAGGAGAGGGGGGGGAGGGGCAACTACGGCAAATACTATCCGTTCTTTGTATCTGTTGAATTATCAACGATACATACTTTTCGATGATTTTTTATTTGAGAATCAATTGTTGGTAACTGACGGTTTTCGTCAGTAGCTGACGATTTTCGTCACCTGTCTTTCAAATCATTGAGCGCCAGGATTACCTCGTGGAATGCCACTAACATAAGATGAAACTGATATATGACATCCTTAATACTCGACAAGGGAACTTTCCCCTCGAGTGTTTACCAGGAAGTGATGAAAAGATCCTTGATTTACACATAGTTTGGCAGAAATGCAAAGTCATAAAAACCCCTAAAATATAAATAGCGACAAGTATGGAATGTTTTCACGACAGCACTGAGTGTCTACACGTTTTTGTTTATGGCACCCGTCCCATCTGTCTGTCAAGTAGTGACGTGCGTGCTTTTAAATGGGTTTACAAGACATCCAAGTGGAAACGGGAAGGACATTGTTGGCAAATCTTTACATAACTCTTAGTTCAGAAGCGCAGTTCTCTATACTGATCGCAATACATTTAAATCAATAATAGTTCTGAGAATCCCCTAGCACATCAAGACAACCAGCCTTTAACAGTTGATGATTTTCTTTCTTCTCTTTATCTAACTGTTCAGCAATGTACAGCTCATGCAGGGATAATTAAAAATTATCGCCAAACCATGACATCATCCTTTCCGTTCAAAATACGCGATCTATCATTTAATACTTTTAATTTTATTCCTAACCAGGCTGGAAAGAGAAGAAATGGAGGATTAAAAAATATCGGCTCTTACCAAGTTCGAAAGTGATTGTCTTCAGTAATAAAACCATAAATGCATGTACTCGTGACCAGCACTGAAATTTGTCTGGAAAGTTACAAAAGATTATATAAGCTTTTTACTCCGGACTGGCATTGACTAATCAGTTTACTATCATCATTATCTTCAAGTATTTACGATCAAAATTCCCACGTTATGGTCAACCTGGATTTGTGTCATCAGAATCTCCCCCACTAAGTTTTAAGATGTCGTTGAGGAAAAAGCTCTTGGTTTGCTGCACGAAAATCGGGAATTCAATGAGTTATTTGTCAATTTTAATGACTATGACCTTTTTCCTCTTCCTTTCATTTCCTTTCCTCTAAAACGGCCTTGACTTAAACTCTCTTTGTTAAAAAAACTTCACAAAAGCTTACGATCTTCCTCAAATATGCTCGAATGCAGACTGGTCAGCGTGGGAGGAAAGAGTGGCGCGCGAGGCCAACACACGCCTCTCACGGCACAATGGTAGCATGCGTTTACATTTTTTAGTTTCTTTTCGATGTGAAAACTGAGAAAAATTTATGATCACATTTCGATAACTCAAAGTTCAAGACAATCAGAAACTAATGACACCAGTGTGAATTGGAGAGAAAGGATTACGGATTTTTGAAAGACAGTTAAAACTGAAGGGGCCCTGTGATATGAAGCGTGGCACCTCAGGCTTGTAAACACAGACAAATTGCTGCATATGAACTCTTGGACACCTCTCACGCTATTTTTTTTAAACATCTGTTCACTTTTTATGGGAGATGGTTTCATCAGATGTGCTTCTTTTCAAGTCTGTAGTTAATCCTGGTTTCATCAAATGTGCCTCTTTTCAAGTCTGTTGTTAAGCCAGTTGTTTTGACAGCCAAGCTCTCCAGCTTTGTTTTCGTAGCATGAAGGGACGGCTAGGAATAATCAGCTAACGCCCACCCTCCTCGACGGGTTGTTAGTTCATCCCCCGTCCTTGTATATTTTGTCTAGATAAGGTTGCCCAGATATTCTACATTGCTTCTTCCCGATTATTCTCCTCAATAGCCAATGAACAGTGTAATAATCTTTCCTAAGAACGCAACAGCACGTAACCAGGTCTTGAACTTTGGACTCGGATTTCATCACTGACTCGTGTGACTTAATCTGTCTTCAATTGTGTTTAGTTGGTATAGTTATGATTATTATGCACAGATTGTTTTCTCTCAGGATCAGCTCAGATTAATGAAAACTCCTTTTCGAGTGTATTTCACCCTTGAGCTGAATGACTATCCTCTGTACCCTGGGTTTAAGGTTTAATATAAGATTTCCTTCCCTATTATACCACCTTCCGGGAGATCTAAAATAACATGAACTAAGAGAAGTAGAGAAGTTTCTTCTCTTGTTAGGAGCTACAATAATGAGGGTATTCAGTCTGCCAATCTTGTGTTGAGATCTGATAAATCAAGATCTTTCTAAATCCTCCCCCTCCACCCTACCCAAGAAAACAAAACTTCTTTCATTTAGCTTATGATTAGCGTGCTGGGGTTCTAATCAAATATTTGACATTACATACATACGTTTACTGCAACTCCCAATCTTAGATTTTCCGTCACACGGTTTAACTACAATATTAATATATAAGCAAGTAAAAACCGACGATATAATGTCCCGACGTTGCGGCGGCCTCGGGACGCCATTATCAAGGAATGAATAAATGAGAGTGAATTCAAAAGAGTAAGATCTGTAGATCTGTAGATCTGCAGATTTACTTAAATGAAGTCTTTGTCTAACACATCTTCATCAATGTAAATCTACAGGTCTTAACTCTTTTGAACTCTCTCTCATTCAATCTTATATTCTGTTGTCTATCGGCTAGTTCAATGAATTGAGAGAAAAGCTATCGGTGTCAACCGAGGCCTTTGGTTGAAAACCACCTGGGTCTAATTAATAACCGGTTGATGATACTTGTTCGGTTAGAGAGATCTCCATGCCAATGTACCCTATTCATCAACGGCTGCCAATTAAAAATTCTTTTGTAAGTATTAAACTTAGCCCAACTAACTTCGTTTTTGAGTTGATAATTCAAGAGAATTTTTACTCTTAAACGAGGTTAGTTGGGCTAATTTAAATGCATACAAAAGAATTTGAAATTGGCAGCCATTTATGAATAGGTTCTATATCTAATCTCTTAACAGAATCTTTCATACATGGTGTTAAACAACAACAGCTCTTTTCACGGTAACTTTTCTCATTTGCATGACAATATAACCCAACAAGGCCTCGTTCAAACTACGCCGGAGGATTTTGAAAACGGAGGTTTTACTCCGTGAAAACACATCAGATGTGTTCTGTCCACACTACGCCGGAGAAATTTGAAAGCGCAACAATCACCGGTTATTTTGAATTGGTGTTTGAGGAAAACTCGATCAGGGAAATCATATCATTAGAGTAACGTCATCCTTTTCGAAAAGTAGGAAACGTCGGTAGGACACGAATGGCAGGAAACTTCATCAAATCATTATTTATTATTCCCCAGGAAATCTGTTAATCATACGAGGACTGCATGAAACTAAATTTATTGACCTAGTTTTTATTATATGATCACAGCACGGAAAGGGTTGAAATTCTTGTCCGAGGAACAGAATGTTTCTTCACGTGTTCTGCATTGAAGTAAATTTAATTAGAGTATTTTATCTGTTTTGTCAAGTGGATGAAAACTTCCGGTATTTTATCGTCAATTGTCACGCCCTTCGATAACTTATCTAACTGTCGCGCGCCGTAACATAAAAATATTTTTTTGGGAAGCACTCCAAACCTGAGGTCACATGAGACTTGTGAAGCGTTAAATGAAAGACACTGCAGGAAATTGGAATTTTTCAACTTCTCGGCGCCACATTCTAAATATTATTTCCTCTTACTTCTCACAAAGACTACAAGATAAGATAAGAAAACGTATTTAACCTGGTATAATATTCGCAAGGTGATTTATGACATAATAAGTGAATGTACATGTGACAAGGTTTTTAAATGCCATGAATTGTTGTAAGGGATCGGAATCAGGCGTCAAATAATTTCCATAAAATAGAATTTACCACACCATCTTTGGTATAGATGTTAAGGTCATTCCCCTGAAATAGAACCTGTACTGAGATTTTTGTGAAACTTTGCCTATTGATTGTTTATATTGTAGCAACTTAAGGTCTAGATAGCAGCAGACATGTAAAGATTTTAAGGAAAACGACCAATTTTTTAAGTTTGCAAGACATGTTTCGACAGAGCTTAAATTTTGAGGGGTCCCCATGTTCGTTTAATTAGGAGCAACAGCACCTTGCTTATACCCAATAAATCCTTATAATAGCACCATAATTGTGGTCACGATTGCTTGCTAAATTCAAGTTTCCGACGATTGTTTTTTGTTCTACACTGAGAATTGGTCCATGTTTATTTTACACAGAGAAATTTATCACTCAATTCAAAACAAGAGAAAAGAATGATAAGTCACCATACTCGTTTGCGAGAAAATGACGATTTCCCTCTATGGCGAGGTCCAACCGTAAAGAGAAAGCCGCCATTTTTAATGCGCGCGCGCTAATCACGCATGAAATTATGCGCGGTAGGGATGTGCAATGCAATACGGGGAATGACCTTAAGTACATTCCAACAGTCAGGGTGTGAACTAAGCTTGCGCTGTTACAACCGGGGGAGCCTCCCATATAACAGGGACGTGGTGCTCGTCATACCTTTCAGGGGTTAAAAAACCAGTTTGGGTTCCTCTTAGCTCCAAAGGTCCACACTGGGAGCTTTTGAAGTTCCTTTTAGGGTATTGAGCCGAAAAAATACGACAGGAGATAACGTGTTGTTTTTAGAATTGGTACCTACCTCTTAGGGATGAAAACATTTAAAGGAACACAGTCAGCTCTGGGACCGCGCTGACCTGGACACTAGTTTTCTCACTTTGAAAAACGTTCACCTCAACCTGAAATCAAAGTACATCTAGAAATCTGCTTCAATTTTTGCAGTGTTTTGCGTGATTTTCAATCGTTTACTGAAAAACCTGTTTTTACGTGTAGTTTTGCTCATCCTATGATATTATTTTTTATCATATTTGGTTGAAAACAGTATGGATCACATCTCTGTGATATGCAAGTTAGCTATGAAATGATATCTAATGCGCATGTGCGCCAGCTGACTGTGTCCCTTTAAAGCCACTTCACGCCGCCTCCTTTCTATGCGGGAGTCACGCCGGGCTGTTAAACCCAACATTACCACATAAAAAGTCCGCGAAGACTGACTTGTGATTTAAACTATTGAATAATCACAATTGAACGTGAAAACGTAAATGGATACTTAATCCCTCTTGCGGCCATGGGTTTTCTGCATTCAGACAAAAATGAATTTTCGAAGTCTATTTCGACCAAACATTCTGGTTTGAATTTCTCTAAATTTCCAGTGGCGATTGGAACTGCATTTTCCGGAATTTTCGTCAAAGAGGCCACCCGAATGATTTTTTATTCCTGGAATTTTCGGTGGAATACAAAGCGCCCTGGAGCACAATAGCCGTAAAATATGAACAAAGACAGGGGCACCAAAGCATTTTCAGAAATCTCTTAGAGCACATATTGTATTGTTTGAAAATGTTTTATACGTTTTCCTTCAAACCCGCACACGCACTTTTATCTCACTTTTATACCTCAGCATTTGCACTCTTGGCGTGATAAGCTACCTTTCCTAGGAAGAACCTAGATTTTAATGAAGAACGGCCAGGATAAACCCGCCCTGTCGCCTTTGTTAACTCACTTTCCTTTGCTTGATATGCAGAAAAAAGATTTCAGCATAATGTTTTGAAGAATGCCGCCCACTCCTAGAAAACTGTATCATTTGGGTGTAGCAATTCAAATTGCATCCATAAAGGATGGACAGATCCTTTTTTTATTGATCCAAAGGACATGATCTTGAAGTTCAGAACATATCCTTGCTCACAGAAAAATATCACTTACTGCAACGAAGCACGCTCATTATGGAAATCGACATCACGTATACACAGAAACTTCTTTGTATTTTGCCTTCACTACGCAACCGAACACACTCTAAGGTTGAGGCATGGGCGCGTTGGTCAGCCAGGCCCAAGATATGTTTTATTTGCGACAATAAGCTTACAACGAAGCGGATAAGAGATACATCAAGTAACGTCCTACATGCGCCAAAGCCGGACACGTAAACCCCAAAAACCTCTTGTCAGGAAAAATAGGGACCGTGTACCCCCGACCAAATGCAGTGGCGCCACCTTTGGGGTTTTAAGGTTGATCTATAAACAACAGAATGAAAAAACAAATCATGACGCTAATTACACAATGATATAAACCTTATGGGAAAGTGCTAGTGGCAAGGCTGACCGTAGAATGTCACAAGTTTCTCAACCGTCTCTTTTTACAAACGTACTACCCATGAGCCTTTGCGTGCTACTCTCCCACCCAGTTCTCCGTGTAGGCAAAATATTAGTTTATGTCAATACCGATTATCACAAATTACATTATCCCGCAGTGTCTTTCTTTTAAAATGGATTCATTTTTTCGGGATCATTTAAGTTGTTTGTGATATTAATAAACTGCCTGTGCAAAGCCAATTTCTGTTGGACAGTCGTCTTCATTAGAAATATTGAATACCCCATTCATATTTATCTTTATAAACGAAACCGGAATCGTTATAAAAGAGCGCTTGGTGCTTTTGTTAACCATTTTGCTTTGTTTGGGAAGCATTTTCTCCCATAGGAAAGCCGCCCACTGATTGGTTAATTAAACAATATAATCTTGAAAAACAGCTGAAAATTTATACGTTTGAGTTTAGTGTTAGCTCTGAACAAGACAACGAAAACAGTTTACGAACGCCAAGCTAAGCGCGGAATTTAAGCACATCACATCTTGTGATACAACAACTAAGGTAAGGCTCACACGTATTTTCTGTTTGCGATTATATAACTAATTATAGCTATAACTATAACGTTTGTTAGTGTGCATAATTCAACTGAAAACAACATGTCGGTCACCCTTCAAGAAATACCTCAAGATTCCAACAAAGACTGAAATCTGTGCCTGGTCAACTCGCTGCTCTTTAGGGCCAGTAATGTCTTTCGACCTCACAAATGAATAGCTAAATAATGTCACCTTTGAAGTCGGCACACACTGCATTTTGCAAAATGGGAATGTATTCCCAAAAGCTTTACCCTATTTTAGACTAAAATGACCAAATTCGATACCCTACTTATGACCAAAACGCTGCTAAAACACCATACCCTTTGGTGCCGCGCATACCTACATACCCTATGCCACGAGCGCGCTTTGGATATGAGATAGTAGATGACCAACGAAGCGCATAGCGCCGAGCTCGCTATAACCAGCTCATAGCCAACAAGCGCGAGTGGAATAAGCGTTTTGTTAAAAACACCCCCAAAATATAGCAAACAAAACTAAATAGAAAATAAAAACGCCCCAAAAAATCACGCGTACGCTTATCATATTCGTGCAGCATGGTATAATGACTCATAACCCACGATGGCTAAGCCAATGAAAACTCTCGAATTGCATTATCCCATGATCCAGTCTTAATAATTATGCATGCCTTACCTGTTTCATTTAAAGGCGACGATTTCCATTGCCCAGTTTGTCGGGGCCGAGGAGATGACCCCAAAGCTGATTGTGACAAGAAGATCGAGTTTGAAAGCTGTAACCGAGCGAATGCAATATGCAAGTCCACCCTCTATACCTATGGAACATTTGTTCGTCAATGCTGTGATACCGACACTCACAAAACGTCGGTAGGATAGTGGAAAAAAATGAACAACTGCAAAAAAGAGATTTGCACGGAGTCGAAGTGCAAAGCTGAATTTCTTTTAGGTACTCAAATACTATTATTAAGTTTCATGCAATGCAATCCAGCCGTGCATTTATAGATACAAAAAAAGAATTATTGCACGCTCAGATCCAAGAGCGGATATACACAGCAGCTATATTCTTAAGGTTTAATACATTCTTTTATACCTTGCCATACAGAAAATACAGCCAATCAGAATACAGGAAAGCCGTTGTGTATTCGACAGCTTCCCATCATGCGTCGCGCGTATGTCGTATTGATTCAGTGTTGGTCACTGCATTTGCTATGGCGTGGTATAAAATAGTTATGCAATGCTCTCTCGTGGTATACCATTGAATATCCCACGAGTCACTGGAATTTTCTTGGTGTACACACCAGCCCTTAGGCGATTGTGTATACCAAGAAAATACAAGTGACTCATGGGTTATTCCATGGTAAACCACGTGAGAGGATTGAGGAACTAGTATATGTTGTTCTTATATTTGATTGTCAGGCATTCATTTGATTGTGTTCTTCTAGTTAATCTCTATTTGTAATTTTTTTATGTCTCATTGTAAACTATCTTATGTTAAGTTGTTTTCTGTAAATAGTGTGCAATAATAAACTTGAACTTGAACTTGAACTTGTGAAATTGACTAAACACATCAAAAGCGCTTGATCGTGGTTTCTTGATCAGATCTAGCTGAAAACATTAAGAGTAAAAGTTATAATCTTTAGATTGTCAATCTACACCGTTAAAGCAATGATAGAGACTGATAATGTATCAAGATGAGTTGTTGACACTGAGTTCAATGGAGGGGGAGGAACAGAATAGGGAGGAGAGAGAAATGGCCCCCCAAAAAGTTGGGAGGAATGAAAAATTGGCTCACAGAGTAGGGGGAGAAGGGAGATTTAACCCCCCCCCCCCACCTGTTCCTCCCCTCTCAATATAATGCATGTAGCGAGACTAAGAGTTTCTCATAGGGCTGGGGCTCCCGGTATACTCCATCGAAATTCTTTGTTGCAAGATATCGTTGTTGTTTGTGAAGGAGAGAGCAGTTTTTAAAAGGAGCTGGATGGATTTTTGGCGTCAATTAGCTGTCAAGAGACATTTCATGCTAAAGCCAGTAACATCAGTACGCGCATATGCAGTTATCCTTAAAAACTATATTTATATATATATTTATACAAGACTCTCTCACTACTTACGTGGAGGCACCGTGGCCTCATGGTTAGTGCGCTCGTCTCCGGATCGAGCGGTCCGGGTTCGAGCCCTGGCCGGGGACATTGCGTTGTGTCCTTGGACAAAACACCTTACTCTCACAGTGTTTCTCTCCACCCAGGTGTATAAATGGGTACCGGCGAATTTAATGGTGGGGGTAACCCTGCGATGGACTAGCATCCCATCCAGGGGGGAGTAGAAATACTCCCAGTCACTTCATGCTACAGAAGTTTACTGGGACAAGCCCCGGCTTGATGGGCCACTTGGCTTGTATGCAGACGTTAACTTTTTACCTCTCACTACTTTTATTCAGAGTGTCCTCATTGTGTAAGTTACGCGTCACTGGAAGACTGTGACATGGACATTGCGACCCGAGAATGTCAGCAAGGGGAAACCAGGTGCTTTGTCGAGTATCAGGACTACGGTCTTACCGACTTTTTCGCGCGAGGCTGTATGGATCAGGAAACAGCAGACGACATCGCCGTGGACTGCCCTCAAGGCAAATTTAAGGACGAATGTCAGTTTGGAACCCGTCAGGAGCCTGGATGCTTCGCATCTCTTCAAAGCTGAGGAGGGCGCGGCACCGCACTGAGCACATCGTTAGGTGATTTGTCATGTGAATTATTGATATCCGCCCGTTGATAACCTAGCTTGTTTTCTCATTACAGTTTGAAGGCTGGTTTTTCCTCGCGTATAGGCATAAGCGTAGTAGACCATGTTCGTATTGTCGGTATTGAACCTCAACTAGCTCTCAACTGAGGCCAATGCGGGATGTCGTTTCAAATGCAAATAGAACATTGTTTCCGAGTTGCCTTTTGCCTCTGTGTCAAAACGAGTCTAACCAGTTCGTGCGAAACCATTCATATGAAAATGTGTTCCGCGTACATGTTCATTTTCATGAAAGTCAAACTCATTTTCGTATAAAAGTTTTGCACGAAGACTCGTTTTGAAGCAGAGGCACAAGGTAACTCGAAAATGGCCTTTTTATTCCTCTTTGATATTACCCGCATGAGCCTCCACTGCAAGCTAGTTCCAGTCTAATACCGAGAATACGAATATGGTCTATTAAGCAGACACGTGCACGCTTTGAATTCCAAACAAAACGCTCGTCTTACCGCTATTGAGTTCGTTATTTGCAATGTACTGTAGGCTTCATGTTCATTATTCGGGAACATTCGTTAGTTAACTTAATTCATCTGTATGATAGAAATACACCCAAACCCACCCTTCCCCCCCCCCCCACCCCCCGCCGCCCCCAATAATAGCCGTAAAGCAATCATTGAAACAAAAACCTAGCAGGAGTAGCAACAAAAATAAAACGATAATGAAACTCAATTTAAGGAAATACACTTCATCTTAAACATGCTTTTAGAGCATGACTCCCTTCGATTCCCCCGTCTACCCTCATTCCTTCCCAAAAAAATAACGGTAGAATTTTACGACCTTGCAAAATACTAAAATAAGGCATCATATACCGCATTTATCCGCTCTCTCTGCCGCTGTATTCTCAATTGGAGATCTTCACCTCTCATTATCTCCAGTGTGATTGTAATGTGATTATCAGCTTATCGTAACATTTCTATTTGCTTTCTTTTACCGAAAATTTATATTTTTGATTTTGTTTTCCAGCCATTCCTTTACTTTTTATGATATAGATGTCAATTACGAGCTCAAAAAAGTTTAAAGAAAAAATGTAAAGTTCAGTGCTTTGTATACAGTGTGTGTGTTGGACACTGTCTTGATTTAGCTGTGTTTGTCCGAAATAAAGAAAGGAGTTTTTTTAACATGCTTGAATGTCGTTATCTTCTCATAGGTCTACAAGTTAATCGATCTCCCAGGCAATGACTCACAAATTTGATGAGCCTTTTGCTCTTTTTAGTTGTCGTTGTCTCTTGTTTAGAACTGCGAACTTTTAAAGGGATAATATTCAAGCTCAAAAGCTGTTGCTGCAGAGAGTAATTATTTGTACCTGTTTGGAAGATCACAAATATACTGAGGGCGACGCAACAAGCGCAGCAGACCATGAGCTCTCCATTACGTTTTTTTCTCGATCTCGTATCTTCGAGCACAACTCTCCCGGGATTGACAAGAGGGAGGCTCGGGTCTTACTCAGGGCCAAAGCGAGGCTGGGCGAGGAAACACGCGATCCGCACCACGTATAACATCTCATGCGACCAGGCCTGGAACGATATTTTTCCCTTTTCAGGTTCAAATTTTTCAAAGTGGTTTGTGGAATGGGCAGAAGCGGGATTTCGTTCCAAACTTGGGAATCTAGTTTCACCTGAATTTTTTGGGTTCAGTAAACGTTCTAAGTAAAAGTACGAGTACAGTATCAACCTGACAAAACTCATTCTTGAAAAAATTCTTCACACCCCGCAAAAGTCAAATCATCTCATTCCTTAAACTGTCAAAATAACAATAAGAAAGTACCGTAACGTGGTCAAATGGAAGCGAGCAACTGGCAGTTACTGATCTGTTCAAGCAACATTTAGATCGTTGAGAAATTAAATAACAGAACGGTCTCTCCCTTCTCCTTCTTTCCCGCGTCGCGAGCGACCTCAATGGACCATCTGAGAATCAGGCTACACTAATTTCGTACTATTATCAGTTCTTTTCTTCTTTACTATGAAACATAAAATTTACAGGGGAAATGTCACTGGTCTGCACGTGATCAGTAGTAAGAGTTGCCTTGTTCCTGTGCGGCTTTTTTCGAGGCCTTCACGGTCAATTGATTTCGGTGACGTATCCGAGACGACCGGCCGAGAGCGCTCTTTTCGCCTCGGACCACGTGACCCGAAAACGATTGACCGAGGAGAATATCAAGACCTAGGAACAAGGCTATAGTAAGAGTACATTTTTGAGATAATTCATTGGGATGTCTGAATAGGTTTTTGTTCACTTATTTATTTATTTCCGTTATTTACATTATATTGGCAGGAGAAACAGGATAAAAAAGTACCGCATCTAAAAAAACGTTACGTATTAGTGAATGTACAAAATGGAAAATAAAATGCACATAGCCAACTTTAAGGCACTTTATAAAGTTAAAAAAAAATTCTCATACTGTACAAGGAATCCTTTCTAAATGGCGACATATTTAAAGCTGTCAAACTTTGAAAACAGAGTTACAAGTATCCCACCCAAACACGGCTTTGCTAGCATTTCTTTCCTTCCACTCAGCTAATATTTTAGACCATTATTTCAAGTTAGGTTCGATTTCTAGGCTAGCTTTTCACTTTAAAAAAATTTAAAATTCCAGTATATTCGAAAAACCCTTAAAACCAAAAAATTCGCCTTTTCAGACTAGTAATTCTTGATGCATTTTTTTTTTCATCAAGAGCAAAAATAACCGCAGTGCCATAACAACCTTGAAAATCAGCCCTCGTCTCAGGCAGCACTGTCAAGTTAATTATTAAAAATTAATTATTAAATAACTTACTAACGTCAATTTTAAATTCTACGGGAGTGTAACGAGTGATGTACTGAGGTGGATTGTCGGGGGAGGGGAGGGGGGGGGGGAAAGACTCCCATATGAAAAAGGTCGGGGATGCTCGTGGTCTCTGTTAGGGGTGAAAATCAAGGATTCTGGTCTCACTTAGGGTGTTCATGACAAAACGCCTCTATTGTTAGCTGTCAAAGTATCTTTTAGGGTGCACTCGAAGAAACAATAGTAAAAAACACTTTTAATTCCGTTTTTAGGTTCGATTTCCGCCGGTCTCTTGAGTCCGGTGTACTAGCGCGGGCTCCTTTCCTGATCAGCGGCTGGTAGTTTAAGTGATATCTTTTAGGGGTCAAATCACGCTTGAGCCACGCCCAGATTGATCTCCTTTAGGGGTTTAATTCAAATTTTCTAACGAGCATCTCCGACCTTTTCATATGGAGTCCCTCCCCTCGCCCTGGGATGCCACGAATTGTCATTGATTTTCACTGGAGTAAAATTAATTAGAGAAAATGTATGTAATTTGATTGAACACCTTCCACGAGCACAGGTTTTCCATATCTACTCAGCTTTTGGCCAAACGTTCCCAGCCCGCTCTGGGTAATGTGTATGGTATGGCTAATACGAGTGAGGAAAATTTCGATGTTGAACTTGGAATTTGGCGGAAGTCGCCCATCGTCTTCCGGAAGTTGGTCCATCAACTGCCGGGAGGAAGAGACAGTCGTTCCCATGGTGACAGCCAAGCTGTTTTAGTTTGTTATCTGGTGACTCTGTTGAATCGCAGTGAACTGAGTTCCTTCACAATGGCGGCTTTCTCTGCCTCTAAGCTTCCAACGTGATGGCGAAGTTCCTCGAGCTGAGAAAGAAAAAAGCAGCAGTTAGAAAATGAAGGGGTTAACATGGTTGCCAAGGCATCGCTTTTCAAAATTTCGACTTTTCCCCGATGAAAGTAAAATTTCCCTGACTAAATAAATATAAAATGTTAGGTGTAGTAGTGGCTTCTAGCCTCCACTCACAGCCGTCCTCATTCATTAAGACTGATAAGTTTTCAATACATTTTCCTTCTTCATTAAGGAAAAACATAGTTTCGAGTGGGATACCCTGCGCGTCGGAGAAACAACAACAACAACAAAACCCAGTCCACATGTAGTGTGATTGACGACGCCAGGCGCTAGTCTCAGAATCATTCCCAGCCCCAGAAAAGGATGAAGAGGGCGGCTGGGAACCCAAGCTATTCCTTCCTTACCTCGTTGCAAAATCCATTTTCTTCCTTCTTTGGGCTTCCCAAGCTTGCTTCCGACTTGCTTAATAACCTGTTACCAGGGGACCTGAAAAGCAGAAAAAAATAAAACGTTACAAAGTTTTTTATTGAACTGTCCTTCTGCTGGAGAAAGAGCAAGTAAAAACTAGAATTTTCACGCCATTTGTTAACGTACAGCTACCAGGTCCACGTTGTTTGGACGTGCAATAGAGAGTAGATACATGTTGACTAGCTAACCCCTCGCATCCTTCAGATGTTTGAAATTCGACTCTTCTATTTATGGCTTGCCAAAGACAAATTTGTACTGGCAGTACCTTTCAGGGAGAACTGGCGTCTTCTCTTTTGAGTTCATGTAAATTTGACCATCATTCTTTACAACGCTATTCGTTGGGTCCAGGCCTTCCAACCAGCTTTTCACTTTACGAGGTGGAGACGAAAAACTCTCATCGTCACCGACAGCAGCTTTGCTGTTTTCCAATTCAGTCGAACTGTGCCACGATTTGCTTTTCAGGCCGCGTTCGCTAGGATCCTTAACTTGTTCCTTCTCTGGTGAATTCTCGGCAGATGAATAACTATGCAAAGACAGTGAACCAGTCAGCTGGTCGTTTTCCTGCTTAAAATTCACATATTTCTTTTCCAAGTTCCTTTTCTCACGGTGGACATCTTTCAGTATCTTCTCAAGCTCGCGAATCTCTCGCCAGATCATCCGCTTGTTGCTCTTCCACGGTTCGTTTTTCTCCCCTCGTTTATCAAGGTGATACTCCAACTCGTTCTGCGCAATTTCCAAACTGGATTTTAACAATTTGTTCTCTCGTCTCAACGCATCCGTCTCTTCTTGGTAGCTAGACAACTTCACTCTGTCTGACGAAATCTGTCGCTGTGCTTCGTGCAGCTCTAGCAGCACATTGCTGTGGTCGTCTTGGGCCTTAACAATCGCCTTCTCGAGTTCGTCCTTTTTGTCTTCCATGCATTGAATCATGGCTTGATCCGCTTGTGCTGCAGCTCTTAGCGCTTTGTTCTGTCGCTCAGATTCCTCGAGGCGTAACTGCAGCATTTCAAACTCCTGGTTGGCAACAAATCTCTCTCTTTCGTCTTCCCTCTCTTCCGCCCGGCTCTCACGCGATTCGCTATCGCCAGCTGCAAGATGGTCCTCTAAATTCTTGTTTCTGTTCTCCAGCTCAAAACACGCTCTCTGCAACTGAAGATTCTCGTCTTGTAAATCCTTGATTTCGTTATTGTACTCGACACGTAAGTTCACGATGCTTTTCTCAAGGGACTCCACTCTTTCCGAGAGAAACTCACTCTCACCATTCTTCCTTTCATACTCATTTCTGATTGTCGACATTCCGTCGTCGAGATTATCAAACTTTTCTTTCAGGTCATAATATCTCTTCTCGTAATCTTTCAACAATTCAAGCTGTTGATGAAGCTCAAAGTTTTCGCAAGCCACTGAGTCGAGCTCGTTCCTCATGCACTCTAGTATCTGATTTTCCTCTTCGCTCATTTCTTCATCTTGCGACACTAGTGCCTCGTATTTCTTCAACACTTCATCGGAAGCGATTTGAGCGATCGTTTCCTGAAGTTTTTCTTGGAATTTTAGTGGAATTTCTTCCAAGGGGGTACCCTCGTATGCTCGCTCCAACTTCACTTTCAGCGTTTCCAAGGTATCTACTTTAGCCTGCTCCACCTGCAGTTTGAACTTCAAAGCTGTTTGTTCAATTGAGTTCAAGTACATCATAAAAGGATCGTCCGAATCCCCTTCTGATTTCTCGTCGCCTTCCTTTCCATAAAGTGCAGTTTCAAACCTGTAAAGTCCGTCTCCCGGACTAGAGAGACCCTTCGCAAAAGAATGCTCATTTCCAGATAATCTCGCCATCCTAGATGGCGAATCTAGTGTCGCCCAAGTCACTGTTGTTTTCGGCGAAGATTCAGTACTCTGTTGTCCCGTTTCATTTAACACAGTTCCGGGCTCTTTGTGTGAAGCATGGACGGGTGAGATTGAAATATCCAAAGGATGGTCTGAAGCGCTTGACTTGTCACCAAAAACAGTATCAAGGCCAAGAAATTGAACTTTCTTGTTGGGCGTTGAGGCTGCCGACTCTATCGCATCAGAAACAGGCTCGTTGCCATCTTTAACAAGCATTGCTTCATCGCTTGGCGATGTTGGTCCAACGTTTGTCAACAATGGTCCACTTGCAACATGCATCGGTGTAACCTTTGCCGATGAATCCTCTGCAACCTGCATCGCTTCGCTGTTCCTCACAGCTGGTTCTTCTGCAATATGCACCGTTCCATCGCTTTCCAACGTTGGCTTCGCACTTGCCACCGAGGTTTCCTCAGGAACATGATTTGGCGGACCGTTTCCCAAAGTTAATTCCTCTGTAACGTGCATAGGCTCGGCAATGGCTGCCAGCGATGTTATCTCTTGATCTTCCATATCGGCATCATCATTCATTTTTCTCAATTCAGTACTTTCGTCATTTTTCAACGACTCTTCTGTATCTTTTGTTTCTTCTGTAACCGCAACAGACGAAGGTACACCAACATTTACAGCTCGTACTGAATCATTCAAATCTACGTCTGTCCCATCTGTGTTAAGCCAAGTTTTTGCCGTTGTTAGTTCAGGAGGCATGAATCCTTTTTGTACAGCATCTAACATAAGCTCCAAAAATTGTTTGTCGACACTTGTGTAAAGTTCTTCAGAGCCACCAGACTCGGGGGGTTGGAGAAAAAGCTCGTCGCCATTCACCGCCAGGAAATTGTCATTGTGATCCGTCGGAATAACCTCAATGGGAAAGCTTTCCTTTGTTTTGCTGGAAACAGCGTCCGACGTGGTGGGCGAGGAGATTCCCTCTGCGAGGGTGGGCGCCATGTTCTTTAATAACAGGCCTTCCGGAAGTTTCTAAAATAAAAACATGAAATTTCTGGTAAAAAAAAAGACGTCAATGTAGAAAAAAAAATTTTACTGAGTAACTTGGGATCGTTTGGTAAAAGGGAGAAAAAGTTATCACTTTTTTCACTTATTTAAATCTTTGTGTCACCTCGATATTTTCACTTTTGCCTTGAAAATGATGTTCGATACATCGAAACGTCGGAAAACTGCAATTTTAATATTTCTATTAGTGTGAATTTTCGTTACTTTTTTGGTTTTACTTTTTATTGGTTTACTGTTTTACTTCGACGCAGAGCTTATGATCAAAACGTCAACCCAGTCTCTACGGCGGTTAATCTATTTTTATCAACTTCACGTTGACGCACATTGCTTTCTTGTCTTTAAGGCTCTTTAGTAAGGCCCCGTCAAATCACAGGTCATTTTGACTACATCGTTGTCGAAAAGCGCCGTTTTCAAAATGTTTTCCGTGTACTCAAAAACGAAAAGCCGGCGTTTTCAAATTCCTCCGGTTTGAAGAGCGGTTCCGAAAAGCTCCGTTTTCGTGACGGAGTAGTGTGGACGGTAGGCCTAACCGTAGAAACGAAGCTACGTTTTCAAATTCCTCTGGTGCAGTGTGGACGCCGGGGACCTAAGTTTGGTGTGACACGAAGAAATGTCTTATTTCCTTCCGGTTCAAAATCGTTTTACGTCCAATTTAAATCACTTAAATATGTAAATAAAAAGAGACCGGACTTTCTACGAAGGTTTCAAAGCGGCTAGACAATTCTGAGAGAGTTCAACAAGAGTACACCATCAAATACTTCAGATCAACGGAGAGAATTTAGAACAAAACGAGTGTATTGAAAATGGTCATACGGTTGTTTCAAGGAAGAATTGAAGAAAAAGACCAAGAACATAAAGAATACATTATCAGATAAGCTCACGTAAAATCCAAACGGATATTCAATTAACTATTACGTGGCACAATACTGCTCTCAATAAAGCGTGCTCTAATTCCCACTAATCTTTATAGCTTGTTTACCGTCACAATTTTTTCAAATTACAGTTTTACATTTTAAGTTCACTCAGAAACTAATTTGACATGAAAAATGTATTTCAGGCCCGTTTATCTGTACAGCGACTGCAATATACGTGAGGGAAAAAGGTACCGTTTGTTAATTGTGCCACGTAAACTTAAAAACTACATTTGAAGACTGAAAAGTTTCATTCAAAGCTAATTGCGACAGTAGAAACTAAACAAGCTGCAATATTTCCACGAATTGTTTCAAGCAATGGCTTGGGTTAAAAGCATCTTTTATCTTAGCACGAAAGTTTTTTGCCCACTGAACTTGTTACCTGAATGAACCACATTTTAACCCAAATCCTTTAAAGGCAAGAACTACCATTGCGGTTTCATTATTTAAATGCGGGGTCGACAGTTCATGAGCAGTCAGCACCGCAGTTATTTTCACGTGCATTCGAACACGTATCGGGTAGAAACTTCTGCCTTAATGAATCGAAAGTACATCGAATCAAAAATTAAATAACGTTTGAACACAATGGTTAAATCGAAGAACGTTATAAATGTTAAAAGAACTGGAGACACTGAATATTCCACTAGCAGTTCATACATGGCAAAAGGAATTAAAGTTAACTAGACCGGCAATTATTTCTGATTATCAGTATCGTTTGCTGAAATGTAAGAAAGTATTTTAATAGAAAGAATTTACAAATATGACAAGTCAGATATGCATACCTTCTGTAGCTTTGGAGTTGACGCCAGTTGCCTTACGGATTGAATGCGTTCTTGTAAAGCCTTCGTGAAGGAAACAGAATATACTTAGAAATCCCATTGCATGGGGGCTAAGTTAAATACTGGACACACTTCACACTTATATTAGGTTATATTGGTAGCCAAAAGTACACTTGTTTAAGAACTCAAATCAAGTTGATATGGGGTTACAACTGTTCAAAGTCATGATATAATTCGTGCCAGCAGTTTAAGCGAAACGAATGTGTGTTAATTAATGGATTCACAAAGTGAGTGTTTAGCGAAAGACTCTTTTGCAAAAGACCTTCTATTTTTACGACAAACTCACGGAGGAATACATCTCAATCACCATGTTCGAAAATTCGATTTTAACACTGTCGCGTGAATAGCTAAGCGGCATTAAATGCAAAGGCAAATATAATCTTTTTTGCAGCTCCAAATGTCAATATTAGTTAGAGGAAGCCACACGAATGAAATCCTACACTTGCAGAGCAAATACGCAATTACAAATTACATGAACTAATCCACAGTCTGGAATGTACACCTACATTTAGCCATCGCGCATTTTCGAAACTGACTGAAACCATTTCAAAGCTAAATCATAAATCGACAAATCTGAGTAGAACTCGATCTTATTAATGGGGGCATTGAAATGCGGCTAACTTTCCAAAGCAGGTTTGCCAAAAAGTGATAAATTTAGCCAAGTTCATTCATTGCCTACCTGGGATTTGCAAAATTCACAGCACGAGGAAAAAGGAAACCATGAATCCAATAATGCGGACTAAACACACCACAAAATAATATTTTCACTTGCGACGTGACGCACAAACAGTGAAGAATGGCTGGTGTACAAATGTATTGAAATCGGAACGGTTTACCAGCCAAGCGATTCAAAGAAAGAACAAAGGCAAGCTTTACCCATTCAAATGCAATGGTACGATAAGAATTTTGCAAACTGGCAGCCAAAACATGACTTAAAACGCAAAGTAAAATGCACAAAGAAAAGTTAACACTTAATGTTCAAACTGGGCGAAACTGAGTTTCTAACTAGACATTGAGAGCTTCCGTGTAAATATTTTGTCTAAGAATGAACTAAAACAGCAAGAAGTATGTGTAAACAAAAGTCCGAGGATTGCGCAAGTGTTTTGCATACGATTTCTAGAAATAACTGTAGCTTGCGGGAATGAATTTGTCTTATTAGTGGTAGTTATTGGACTAAGCGCGTGACAACAGAATAACTCGTGCGTGGCAAGTAGATAACTATAACGTGACAACACTAGCACGGGTCCACCAAGTCATTTCACGTTGTTGTTTTGTAGAGGACGGCTAAGAAATGTACTAAGATTTAAAACACAGGTGCACAGATGTTGTTTAGATCATTAGACCTTTTGTTTG
>NW_028301563.1:33957500-33980000 GCF_042242905.1 Orbicella faveolata
AATCCACTCAATTTAGAGCTATTGTGGTTATGCTTTGCTATGGTGTGAGCTTGTACTTATGTGGTATGAATGAAGCTTAAGTATTATTGATTGAATGATTGAATGATTGATTGATTGATTGATTGATTGATTGATTGATTGATTGATTGATTGAGTGAGTGAGTGAGTGAGTGATTGATTGAAAGATGCCTATACTCCAGTAACAAATAGCTCATCTCATCAGCCAGCACAAAAAATGGCAAATGCTCCCCAATTAACCGATTGCCTACATTTTAAAGGGCTTGCTTTGCAGCAGGAAATAATACAATGAATGTATAATACAATGAATCAGTTAATCTTTTGCTGATTTTGCTGACTTTCACAAATAGTGTGCTAAACTCTTAAGAAAAATTCATATTTCTTGTTTTTTTTTTTTAAGTTTGGTTTGGGATACATTTATCAAGGCCTATTAATCCTTTTAGTTATAAGCTGAAGCAATAAGTTTCAATTACTCACAAATCAGCAATTATATTTACAATACAGCGGCATCTCATTTACCATATTGTAACTACTAAGGATAAGGATAAGGATAACTTTATTTTAAGTCATAAACGTGGGGAGTGGTTGCCCAATCTCCCGAGCCAGGGGCTCATGACAAAAACGCACGACTATTTAAAATAACACTCTAACTTAAAATAGCATTCTAACTTACAATTACTATATTCGTTAAGATAAATTCAGAATTTAAATATAAAATACTCCTAAGAGTATGACTAACTGCCCGCCTTTTTACCTTTCTAAATTTTTAAATTTAAATCTTACAGGACCCCTTTGATAACAGTACTTTATAGTACTGATGGGTTAATCCTGTCTAAAGATTCGTTATTATTATTATTTATTTACAATAACGTTACTACTTACAATTACTATATTTGCTAAGATAAATTCAGAATTTAAATATAAAATATTCGTAAGAGGATAACTATTTACAATAACATTACTACTTACAATTACAATATTTACTATGATAAAATCAGATTTAATAAAACTATTCTTAAGATCAACTAGTCCTTATATTAAAAATTTGAGTTAGAAAATACAGTTCCTACACTGGCACCCTGTAAACTCCACACCATTCAAACGAGAACAAAATTGTGCCAAGGTGGTCGAGGATTTGGTGATAGCTGGTAACTGGTTCGACATGTGAGTTGCGCGTGACAAGGCTGTTATATGATGGCTGTACAACATTTACGCCACTACCTGGTAAATTATACTTAGTTATCCCACAGGCAGCCCAGACGTTGAATAAGAATAATACGTGACATTATGCCGTAGGCAATTGCGTTATAATTTTAGCCATTTATAAGACAATGTATGAGAATACTCCGAAAATTGCTCTTAATGTTACGTGTAGAAAATAATTTGAATAAAATGGCTTACCTTGTTTGCATTGCGTTATTTTGATGTCTCTGGGTTCCTGGAGGTGGATTAGAGCCATTTAGGCGATTCTCGGGTGGTTAAGAAAAACTTTGGAACCTTGGGAGAAAGCGAATGGGAAGAAGACTTATCGACGGCTTCCACGAGGCAATTTTGGCGAGATTATATCGGGGGGGGGGGACAGGGGGGGCGGAAGCCCGGGAGAATAGGTGGCGGGAGGGGTACGGGAGGCGGGAGAGGAAAGGGCGGGAAGCGGGAGTTCTAAGAGAGCGGGAAGCGAGAGAGAAATGCGAAACGCTAATTTTTTTAATTCAACAGTGCGTTAGAATACTTTCAAAAACAAGAACCCAAAATATATTTGACTTGCATTTAACGTCTACTCAGTCACTTCTGAGACTTCTGAGCAAACGAGCAAATGAAAATTTGCGCTTGGGCTGAAAAACAGGCTTACTTCCGGTCAAATAGTAAACCCGTTTACAGTGGTTACGTCATAGGTCATGAAATGTCAAGCGGCATGAGTGCACATGTGTCGCGTAAGCTGTCAAATTGCAAAAAGATGAGACGAGCGGGCTATCTCAAATCAATGTCGTCCAAGACAATTTTATTAGGTCTCAGTATTTTTCGGTGCGGCAGTGAAAGGTCCGTGCATGGAAGACCTTCTTGGGAGCTTGCTCCTTACGACCGTGAATCATAACGGACCAAAGATTTCACCGCGTGGTGTAGAGATGCCTCAACTGAATGCTGCTTTAATGAGCGCGCTGGAGAGTGTGGAGTGGTTCGTTTTACGTCTCAGTTTTTTTGTTTTAGACAAGTCGAAATCGATTCCAATTAGAATAGACGGACACTGAAAACGGATTTCAGAAACAAATCTGAAGAGCCGATGAAAATGGACTGAAATGGTGAAACTCAAAGAAGTAGGTCAAAACTTCATTAAATTGAAACATATGGCAGTGGTAATCTTGTTAAATTATTTAAAAACAAAGGAAATGCTTAAGAATTGTGAAGCTAAATGACTAGAATGAGTTTTGACTCTGCCAATTTACAGGGGACGGGGGCAGCACGGAAAAGGGCGGGAGGCGGGAGATAAAGGTACGGGAAGCGGGAGAGCAGGGTACGGGAGGCGGGAGGTTCTGACCCCCCTGTCCCCCCCCCCCCCCCACTAGATCATTTTTGTGGAATTCACGGAGCTTTGAGTCAGTGGGTCGCCTGCCTTTCGTTACTCCTAAGGGGAAGCAAACCGCCAGTGTGTAGTGATTGGCACGTTCAATGGTATTTTTCAAAGATTTAGATATTCCCAGCAGTAGCGGGGAACAGTATTCAATATGCGGTAACACGTAGGCTTTATACAGAGAGATCATAACGTAATATGGAACTAAGCGTTTAATCAGGGCGTATCTAATCGATATTTTCGATACTCGATAAAAATCGAACGTAATCGATCGTAATTGATACTAATCAATCGATTAATATCGGAAATCGATAGAAATCGATCACTCGCGTCTTTGTGACTATCGATTTTGATCGATTTCTGTAATTAGCTATCGATTGTATCGATTTGTTCGACAATGATCGAAAAGAAAATGGACGAAGATTCTCTTTCATAAAGTTCTCAGTTTTACGCTAGAATGAGTCACAACTCACCCGAACAAATACGCAGTAGTCCCAACTGAACTGATAAGCATTCCCTTTACACGGCTTTATTGAAGATTGACTATAGAACTTTTAGTAAATTTTGAAACTGAAAAGGATTAAAACATGAACAACGTAACTGTTACGAAACTATCGTTTCCGCCTTCACGATTAGAGTCATACTTGTTGTTACGATATCTCGAGTCCTCTTCTCGTTCTCAGTCTTCAATTCGGTTAGTAAGCCGTTCCACAATTGTGATCCTCTAAACGTTTTCGAGAATTTACCATAATTCGTTCTTTTCTAGTGTACTAAAGATGTTGTTTGAATAAGGTTATCGTTTTTGTGGTCAGCGGCTTACAAATCTAAACAAACCCTCCGCGCTCCGTAAGCCACCATGCGCGCCTCCCGATAAGCGCTCGAAAATTACCCTTCTAAATTCTCGGAGAACGGACGACAGTTTGCCAATTTCTGCAGCAGTGACTCCTGATATTAACCACGATTCTGATGATTCTAAAGTACAAGTTTTCCTTTGTTTTGTTTGTTAGTTATCGTTATTCAATACCCGTAAGTACAGCAAAGATCGATCCGAGTACACAGTACACAGCACCAGCACCATAGGATTGCTGGGCTGAAATCTGCTGAAATATTGCTTTAAACAGCTTTACAGCAGTGATCCTGGTGAAAAAAATAAAATAAAATAAAATAAGAAAAGTAGCTACCATTGGAGAAAGAAGTAACATCATCTTTATCAACAAAGCGGATTCGAAGGTAAGCTTGAAGGTAAATGTTACGCAGTGTTATGATAAGATCAGATCACGTTTTTGATTTTCGATTTCCATCGATGTGACGAAAAATTTGTGATTATCGATTTCAATCGATTAAATTGACTAATCAATCGACAAATATCGAGTACTATCGAGTATTATCGATTAATCGATTACATTTTCGATGATCGATTTCTATCGATTAGATACGCACTGGTTTAATCCTACGTAAAGCAGCTATCATAGCATAAGCTTTTTAACCGCGCGGCCATGGGCCGAGCGTGGTTCATGTTTTACCCGTGGTTTACTTTTAACCGCGCGGCCATGGGCCGAGCGCGGTTCATGGTTGTAGCGTTGCACTTTCGTCCTGCCTGGCAGACATGTCTAACACCTTTTGACCAATTGTATGTGTTGTTGTTTCTTCCAATGAAAATGCGTTGTGATCGTGTCTTCTGAGATTATTTTACCAGGGGACGGGACGGTGTTTGCGAGGTGAAAGCTATCGATTGTGATTTTGATCATGAGGGTGTTTTGTCGGATCTTTCTGCATGCTCCGAAACACATTTACAGCTGCCTTTGAAGCTTAATATTGTTGGTAAGAAGCTGTGTGAAGTGTGGTGTATTGTATTATGTTGTTTGTAGTAATGGAGTGAGTAATTAATGGCTCAAGTTTACGAAGCCATTTCGACATGTTCATCAGCAATCTAAGTATTGTTGGTCGTGTTGCTTTCAAGCGGCACGAACTAAGCTGGCACTAGTTTGTAGAGTCCACACTGTTGTGTTTTGCATTTTGCAATTAAGATCTGCCTCCGTCACGGGCATAAAGAAACGCTGTCATGCCGATATAGCAAATTTTCACTCAGCTTATTACCACCTTATATCGCCAAATGCCACCAAATATACAGCTTAGTTGGATAAAAAATGCCATAGAGCAAAGCAAAAACAGTAGTTTCAAAATAAAGTGCAGGATTGCAACGATTGAAATTGGTTACAGTTCAAGAAATTTGAGTTTTGTTCAATGTCAAGAAATCAAGTTTACCATTCATGTGACAGTTTGAACTTTCGAGCCTTTATTTTGTCTGATATTTCTTTGCATCTATCAGTATTGACAATGATTTCTACCGATTTTAAAGTAAGCGTAAAGTAATCTCCTGGGCACAATCATGAAAACAAATGTACAATACATTTCCCTGAATGTTCCCTACCAAGCATCAGTCTCTAAAAATAAATTAAAATACGTCACCATGCTTGCAAAAGAGATATGATGTACCAGTCTTACCCTATTTTGCCAGTTCTTATAAATAGTACTATTCATTTATTTTATCACTCCACATTACATTTTGCGGTGGCTGGAAGGTACAGTTTTTTGATGAACTTTGATAGGCATACATGAAGTTTTGAACATAAGGAACAACATAATAAACAACTTATGCAAAAGAATCTAAAATAATCCAAATGACATACAATCAAAGCGTTCCTCAAGTTGTTGTTCCTCAAGTGTCCACGAGTAAGGATTTTGTTTTGGATGCTATCGAATAAGTGCAAAATTCTGCACTTGATGGGTTCGCAATGTAGTGCTAAGGAATCACCAGTAAAGGTCAGGGTTGTTTGTCCTTCTTTTCTTCCTTTCCTCTGTTGTTGACTGGCTTCCTTTAAGCTGTTTGTTATGAAGCAATGTTTTGTAGACACCCAGTGTATACAGTCATCATGTGAGGCTGCTTCAAGAAGTGGTTGCCTAGGTTTCCTTTTTTATGTGGCTGGTCCAATTAGTACATAATAGGGATACATGCCAATGCCTTGTCATGTCTTCATTAGGTGGCATTGCCATTATCTCTTTGTGCCAGCTCTTGTGTGAGGAACATTGCCATTCTTGTTATCTTCTGGAGAATTTATTCATGTTTTTGGATACTTGGGTCTTTTGTTCTTTTAATGAGTAAAAACAATGAAAGAAGGGGAAAACAGTTTGTTTATCTTCTTGTATTTTTATTCTCAAGGATGTCTTTTATCACTTGGTAAATATGATGTAGTTCTCACCAGCCAAACTTTGCCACTACAGATTCAGTCTGTTCTGTTTTGGTTTCACTGTCAGTTGAAATAGACTTTAAAACCTAGGTCTTGATAAGATAGTCATACTCTTGCAGTTGTTTCTGATTAAATGTTGTAATGATGAAATGGAATCAATAGAATAACCATGATAAGAATGGTGTTATCCTTTTGATACAATATTAATAACAAACAGTGGGGCTTGACTTTTCAAAATTACAGAAAAACTCAAATTGCATCCAGGGCCACCAGATCACAGTTTTCATGCAATATACATTTAAATAGAAAGGAAGTGTTAGCCAAATTAACTTTAACTAAAAATAACAGACACTTTTTAAATATAAAGTGGTTTGGTATTAAACAGTTAAAAACCAGTTCCTTTATATTGCTATATGTGAAAACAACAAAAATGAAAAGGCTTTGTCAAACACAACTTGATATTTACACCACCACCACCACCCACATATGGTACTCTCCCATGTACAGATGTGGAAGGAAAACAACTTGTTTTCACTCTAAGAGGAATTGGAGTTTGCAAGCCCTGACAGCAAGCCCTGACAGTTGTTCAGATTGTTTTCTTTGGAGTTAGTGACGATGAATTGATTAACACCAAATTAATTAAGAGAGTACTCAACAAGCAAATTGATGGCATTTTGTTGGGTTCTTCATTAGGCCATTGTTTTTTGTTTTTTTTTATCATGACAGAACTCAAAAATGATATTGTTCGTAAAATGCTTGACAGTGGCCTTATATATGACTAGTTTTGTGGACTTTATTTTGAAGATATGCTGTTGATGGACAAACCAAATAAATCTGATATGTTTTCTGGTCAACAAATTTGAAGATGACATGGTCCATTTCCTGGACATTTCCCTGAAAAGAACATCCATTGACATTTATAGGAAGCACACAAACACTGGACAGAATAAACGCTGGCCTCGCAAAATTGCTTGGGTTAGAGTCTTGTTGCACCAGGCTTCTCATATATGTGAAGTAAAACATTCCTGTTAGGGAATGGCCTTCCTAAATCTGTGGCTTCTAATCTTGTGAGGTGTTTCAGACACAGTAGCTTGGAACCTAGAACATCTTATCCCAATAACAACAAGACTATGAGTTTTAAGGATTTTAAATTCTAATGTGGGGTTTGGGACTGGCACTAGTTTTGCTAGCCTAATGATATAATTTTTAAAGCAGATGGGAGCTCCTCTGGGGGCCTGTCCAGGAATCCCCATCAATGTCCCAGACCAAAAATGATGTGTACTTTTAATTATTACTTCATCTCATACAGGAAGTACAGTGATGTCTGAACAGTTTTCATTGAAGTGCCTTGAAACCAGAACCAGAGTATTAACAATATTACAAACAACACAACAAAGAAAGTACAGGATGCAAGACAGAGCACAGTGATGCAAACCCAAACGCAAGTTAATTTTGAAACCAAATTAAAAATTACTATATAGAATGAGATGGGTAACTGCAATCACAATTGGTGGTTTGCTATTTGCATGAAAAATTAGCAGACATTAAGTTGAAGGAAGTGAGTTTATAGAGAAGTCCATTTGCATCATATTAATCAAAAACTGGTTTTCTTAATTAGGTATAGAAATGCAGTATGCATAGTTATTTATAATTTGAATTGCAGCGATATTACTGTTGTACTTTGGAGGTGCAGTGGCCTCATGGTTAGTGAGCTCGTCTCCAGATTGAGCGTTCTGGGTTCGAGCCCTGGCCAGGGACACTGTGTTGTGTTCTTGGGCAAGGCACTTTACTCTCACAGCGCCTCTCTCCACCCAGGTGTATAAATGGGTACCGGCAAATTTAGTGCTGGGGGTAACCCTGTGATGGACTAGCATCCCATCCAGGGGGGAGTAGAAATACTCCTAGTCGCTTCATGCTAGGAAAACCAGGATAAGCTCCAGCCTGGTGGGCCACTTGGCTCGTATGCAAACTTTACCACCCTTACCCCTGTTGTACTTTAGATTATAATTCCAAAGCTCTTTTTAAAATCTGATTTCAGTTTCATTAGGGGCTGTAGTATGGTGCTTTGGGCCCAAAACAGCAGCCTGAAAATGGTCCCTGTAAGTTGACAAGCCCTTGTGTAGCCAGGAAGTTTCAAGAAATGGGTCCCTTCACAGAAAGTGTCAGTTTTCCACAATATTGTCTTGTCCATTAATGAAGTAAATCCCTTTCCATATTTTTAATAGCCTGGCCAAACCATACCTGGAGGCATTAGATGATATGATCGATGAGGAGGAAGGGGATTTAGAAGAAGACGAAGAAGAAGGAGAAGGATAAGAGGATCAAGAAGAACAAGAGCAAGAGCAAGAAGAACAAGACAGTGATGATGAAGACCTCTACAGAAAGTTAATAGAGGATGAGAATAATCAGTATTTATTTTGTAGATTTTTTAAATTTTTATCGGTATTTCTCTCACAGATGTATTAATAAGTAATAATTAAGTAAATAGAGGATGAGTCTGAAATTGTTTTGATTGTTCTACATTTACAACAGCCTATTCAAATTAGCCCAAGCTCAAAGGCTGAAGAAAATATGTCATCACTTTTTTTATTAAATAAACCACAAATCACTGGGTTGTCTGTGAATAGTTTTGTTGGATCCGGATGTAAGGGACAAAAGAGTGACAGAACTTTTCATCTTTGTAATAAGAACCCAGTCACAGTCGTGCATGACTAACTGTGGCCACCCTCCTTGGTTTAAATAAGCTAATCAAAATGCATGAACTTGATATGGTGAAAGTATCAAGCATCATGTAACCTATTTGTCAGTCGGCAACTCCACCTCTCACATTTCTTTTCATAATTTTGGAATTGCCAGGTTTGAATGGAAGCCATAAGAAAGTTGTTGAAAACGTCAAAAAATGATGAAAGAAAATTAGTTTTGTGGCCTGTGTTAGAAGTGCACCACTGTAAATGCAATGATAAGTATTATATTAGTATGTCCAAAAGGCATTTACCTGTCAAAAATAGAATTTCTCAAACTAATTTTAACTTTGGTTACTTTACCTTTGTAACAATAAAAATCTCAAGATTATAGAGGTTTTACAACACGGGCTAAAAACAGGCCCTAAAATATATTTTTCGAAAGTGTTTGGATAAAGCAACGGTTTGTATCATCCGTGACCATTGTAGATAATTCAAGCCAATTAATTCAAGGTCACAAGTCAGATTTTGGTTCGCCCGTGTGTAGAAAGATCTATAAGATTCCAGTTGATAGTGATAATTGTAATCATACCTGCTCATGAAAACACCATTTGTATAAATTCCAGTCTAGCCATAAATAAAAAAAAAAAGATTTGTAATCTCCTTTGTCATAACTGAATTATATTATTGAACTAGTATGAGGTCCGTGTTGGTAAAACATTGGTCGAGTTCATCACCTTGCAATGTTATGGCGAGATCCATAGACTTGTAAAAAAAAGAAATACCCATATCAGTATCCAACGTAAGATTCATTCCATGTTCAATGCTAAATTCCTGAGGGGTGTGCCTACAAACGAGGACTAACAATGGAGCTATAAATCAATGAAAGTAATAAATCCCTCAAAGAATCTCCAACCGAAACAAGTGATACGTTGTTGAGGTATTACTGAATTCCTAATTTTCAACTTTCTGCTTTCATTTCATCGTTTCTCTCGCTTAATAACAGGCACCCGTTGTAGCTAGTTCCAGCCGATCCCAGAAATGCAAATCTCATTAGCAGTCAGTGCTCTATCTGATAACCATAACGAGTACTTTTAACCCTTTGAATACCAACTACGCATATATGCGTAATTAATGGTCGTGCTCTTTGTACCACTTGTGACGTCATCAATTTAAATGTCATCAGATATTCTTGGTAAGCAGATAGTAGTGCTAGGCTAGCCCTTTCCGCACAATGGTCAGGTTTAGATATCGACGACATTCTGACGTCGCAAATCGAAAAACAAGGTTATCAGTTTTGGTGCAAAGACGGTGGTAAAATGGTCCACAACGCCTGTGATTGATCAAGGTCCATCTCTAGGCTTCGCCCGCAATTAACATCCAACTTTTCACTGCAGCCAGAAAGAACATACAATGCAAAAGGTAGCCAGTGTAAAAGGGCAGAGAAAAACAGAAAGGAAAGGGCCAACAAAGGAAATTGAGAACGGTTAATGGCAAAAAAAAAGTCCAAATTTTGGCTTATGCGCATGCCCGTAATTGAAGGTTTGCTCAATTTTGTACCTAATCCTCGGAAAATCTCTCCTTTTAGTAAAAAAAAAAAAAAGCTTTTTTAGCAAAACTTAGACTTATTTAGCGTCATGGCGGCTAAAAAAACCTGACTAAACGGTTAAAAACGGTATTTTTTCGCGAAAGTTTGGTATTCAGAGGGTTAAGGGTATCAAGTCTTACATCGGAGATTCGGTGATATTTCTTTCTAAAAACAAAAATTGAAATAGTGTTCAACATAACCTGCCTCAGTACGTTTGCGAAAATCTACAGGTTTCTTTAAGAGCACTCGGCTAACCTCCAGGTACGATTTCCTTACAGGCCATACATTAATTATGTCTGCAACTATCTCAAAGTATCACACTATACTCAAACAGCAATCGTGAAAAGAAAGAGTCAGTGAAAAAATTGCATGCATAATTAATGTAACGGGTGGTGCGAAAATCTTGCCAACCTCCCTGTCAAAATATGAGAGTCCCTCTGCCAGTTTTGTCCGCATAGTATAACTTCAACTGACGGAATCGCTATGATAACGATGACGACCACAAAGCGCTTTGTGGTGTATTGAATAGTCCACAAAGCGCTTTGTGTTGTTTTGAATAGGCCACAAAGCGCTTTGTGGTGTTTTGAATAGGCCACAAAGTGCTTTGTGGCGTGAAAAATTGGAAAAACCAAATTATTTCAGAAAATAGCCGTGAGATATTTGCGAGTCAACGAGCCATCCAGTTTTCAATGTTAAATCCCAAAATAAAACACCACATAGCGTTCTGCGGTGTTTTGAATAGGCCACAAAGCGCTCTGTGGCGTTTTGAATAGGCCACAAAGCGCTCTGTGGTGCTTTGAGTAGGCCACGAAGTGCTCTGTGGTTTTTCGACTACTACTGCTGTTTTGTAAAGCAAAGCGAACTAGGAATAGTTAGAAAGCACTCCGGCCATAAAATCTACTCGACAAGAAACTTTCTGTAATAAATGTTCGATGCTACAGGAGACGGCTTACCCAAAAAGGTTCAGTCAGCCTCAACAAACTTATACTGAGAGGAGGGCTTTCGCGAACCGCTTTCGTGTGAGTGACATTGGAATTAGAGAAATATTGCGCAGATTGAGTGATAGTTTTACAGCACCGAAACTAAAATTGGTTACACTGCTTCTCGGGGATTTTGTTTTGCCTCTGTAATATCACTGAACGATCTGAACGATTTGAGGATAATCGAAGCGCGGAGTTTAATATTGACTGGCCGGGAACACGCAGTTCGCAAACCGGAGAGTAACCACTGTTTAAATCTTCGATCGAACTTTCATGTTGAATTTGAAACTGAAAATACACTAAGCGGTCAATTTCCAATAGGAATATTGTGAGGTAAATGCAATTCTTGCAAATAGTCGCTGCATATTTACGTTTAGAGTAAAGACATACATATGAAGTCAACTACTGCTTCCGTACGCTACCCCTCGAAATATCAATTTTGCTCGAAGACCGAACTGCAACGGAGTTTAGTTACCAGTCTTATGCTGCGTGTTGTTAGATAGAACGCATGATATGATTGGCTCTGTATATCACATTACGTCAGAGGACATGTCTGCCACATAGGACATAACTGCAACGGTACACATGGTTTACCCGTGGTTTTTTTTTTAACCGCGCGGCCATGGGCCGAGCGCGGTTCATGGTTTACCCGTGGTTTTTTAACCGCGCGGCCATGGGCCGAGCGCGGTTCATGGTTTACCTGTGGTTTTTTAACCGCGCGGCCATGGGCCGTGCGCGGTTCATGGTTTACCCGTGGTTTTTTTTTCCGACTTGTGTGCGAGCAGGCCCAAGCTTCCACTCGGCCAAATTTTGAGTCACGCAACCTGTGATTACTCGCCAAAAGCTGTTGAAACATTAATAAATCTCATCTTTCGTGGGAAAAAATTAAAAACCCAGCGCTCGTCAAAAATTATATTTTTTCACCAGAAATTTAGCTCGGAACATATACATATTTATATTCGTTTGAATCGTCGATGAAATGACCTTTTCCGGATATTTTTTCCTTCGGGGTCGACCGAAACCTCCGATTACAAAATCACGCCGACCCACTCGTTGCAAAAAAATCTTTTCAAAACCCTGACTTCGAAGCGATATAACACTTCAGCGTTAATAGCTACCACACATCGGCAGACGGTAAATCTATTCCTTAACAATCCAGCTTTATCGTGTTAAAATTTCAGCGAAATCGAACAAAACCAGAATTAATTAGAATTCTTTTCTGACCTCACTCCCCAGACTTGACCTAACAAAGGAAGCAACGGTCGCCCATAGCAACCGAAAAACACCAACATAACAAAGCCGACGTTTCGGCCAAAAAACTCCAGAATTATCGCCTGAGAGCTTAAACTTGAATGGGAACATCTTTCTCGAACTTCTTTCAACTGATTTAGACGAAAGACTGGCCTCGGCGGGCTACAAAAAAGACCAAGAGAAAAACAGAACAAGACAGCAGAACAAGCCGATAATATTTCATCGCATGGCTTTCGGCACGAAAACGAAAATACAGCTTACTTCTGGATAAATTCAGCCTTAGAAGCCAGCAACCGGTCCCAAATTACTTTCTGTATCCTTACAAATGTCCTGACTTCCATCTCCGAAAGATTTTGCCCCAATTTTGAGCAATAAACATTTCGTCGACGGCGAACGCCATTACGGTGGCTTGCATACTAAATTAGCTAACTTGACAAAATTCTCCCGAGGGGGGATATGACGAAAAGAGCTGAAAAATGGCCTGTAATTGGCTAATGATGAGATCATCCCACTGTCCAAATTTGATGAGAATCGAAAGTAACGCCAATTTTCTGTCACGTTTTCAATCTGTGGTCACTGGAGTGACCAAAATCGATACATCGGTCGGGATAGAGTTTTATTATTAAATTATATGACTTGTGTGACTACTTTGTTAGCCCTTTACACGTGGAAACCACCAATTAAATTTAATCATGACTCTTAAGAAAGAAAGCTGTTGTTAATAGAGTTATTATCGTGTCATTCATATCGTTCATGGCCATACATATCCCGAAGAAAGTTCTACAAAGATTAAGACCATTACGTTATCGGAGATTTGTCAACGGCTACCACCGATGGTGCAATAATACAGTTTGTGTTGATCAAGTGATGTGATGTCTACAGTAAGAAAAGAATCATCAATGACTGCTTTGGAATGTGCACTGCGTTCCGACGGTAGTGCTAAGCAAACAGTTAAATTTTAAAAGCGCGGTTATAAGATCTAACAGATCTTCTTGTTTTTTTCTGTCGGTGACCAGACCAAGTTTCCCTCTCGATCAAATTCTGAGTCACGCAACGTGTGATGTTTTTCCGTCAGAAGCTGCTAAAACATTAATACACGGACAATTTTACGGATATTGGTTTCTTTGTTGTGGGTAAAATATATTTTCTTTTGGTTTTATCCAAGCGTTGGATTCAAAGGGAATAATAAATACGCTAAAAAAAGGTATTACGTCAGCCATGGAATGCGTTGACGTTGCAGCTTTCACTTTCGCTACGTGACAAATAAGATCGTGTTTACTTTGCAAGTTTATTTCGCCAGAAGCGACTGTCATTAATTTATTTGCAATTTTGCGAGTATTTCTTGTGGTTTTAGGCAAATGAAGTAAATTCTTTGGCTGTTTCATCGTAGCGAGTTCATAGATTGGAAGGAAAATTAAATATTTCCAAGCCAAGCGAAGAACTTGTCAAAACATGCAAGGATTACGTCATTGGTAGGGAAATAACCACCGTACTAAAGATAGCCGTGGATAACGCAATTCTTGAATTATGTAACTCGTGTGACTTCTTTGCTAGCCCTTTACTCAAGGGAAAAAAACAATTAAATTTAATCGTGACTTTTAAGAAAGAAAGCTGTTGTTAATAGTGTTTGTATCTTCATGCCCATACATATCCCGATGAAAGTTCCAGATTAAGACGATTACGTCATCGGAGATTTCACAACGGCTACGACTGGTGGTGCAATAATACAGTTTGTGTTGATCAAGTGATGTGTCTACAGTAATCAATAAATCATCAGAGACTGCTTTGGAATCTGCCCTGCATTGCGTCTGTAGAGCTAAGAAAACAGTTAAATTTTAAAAGCGCGGTTATAAGATCTTAAAGATCTTTTTGTTTCAGCATGATCGCAACATGGGGCGTAAAGGACAAGTCCTGGTCCAATGTAACGCCTAAAAGTTTAAGAGTCGGCTCAATTTCAATGGACATGTCATCAACTAAAAAATTGAATAGTTAAAGAGAACTACCCAGTGACATTTCCCGAGTCTTAGAGGCGTTTACGTGCGGATAGTTCGCTGTGAACCAGTCGGTTAATTTCTTTATGTCTTGATTCAAGGTGGATTCGAGTATAGCAGGACACTCATGAACGATATATTGCATCGTGTCATCAGCGTACAGACGGAGGAAGACCCAGCTGAGTAATTAACATCATTCACAAAGACATTGAAGAGAAGTGGGTCTAGAGGGCTCCCTTGTGGCACTCCACAGCGAATGGGCAGCCAGTCTGACACGTTCTCATTGCATTTAACTCATTGAAGACAGCCTGATAGATACGACTGTATCAGTTTTATTGCAGACAATAAAACTAAATAATTGGAAGCCCCACCCGAGTACATTTTGTGATTCTCTGTAATAGCACCCTATTCTCTAAAATACCTCATATTTTTTTCTAATATTGATCACTGACCTTTTGAGTTGAAAATCTTAGTAGTGCCTTTCATTTTTTTTCATAATTCAGTTTTATCCTAATCACAGGTACAACTTGTAATCCACACATGTGCGCACTGCAAACCTATTTTTAAACTTTGCCAAAATTTCACCATGCCGTTTTTGAGTTATAAGCCTCTAAAGCTGCAATTAAGGGTGTTTTTTAGCCTGCGTAGCAAGCGTTTCTGTGGGGTTCAGGAGCAGTGCGAAAAATGGAGCGAGTAAAAGAGGGGGGAGGGGGAGGGGAAGGAAGGAAGGAAACGCTTACAGACAAACCCCTGGATTTTGAAACCGCGCACTTGGCCTTTCACGCCTGAGTGCGCACACTGAGATTTCGTGCTGTCATTGGCTGTCATAAATTAACCAATAAAATCTTCGGCCTTCCGTAGCGGAAGTGAACTTTGAACCAAAATAAACTTTACTGGTCAAAATATCTCTGAAACAGCGAGCGCACGGTGGGAACGGAGAAATCTCGATGAATTAAATTTGGTAATTTATAATCAAGCTATATTTCTACTCAATCCGTCTAAAAGGAAGGACTGCAAGGGTGAAGTTTTAGCACAAATCTGCCAGAAAGTGAAAATGTAAGAAGTATTCAAGTCGCGTTAGTAATGCTTGTGCTCGCATGATTCGAAATCTTGGATCACTGTATTCATTCGTCCAGGAATCGATACAAGGTAAAATTAGCAAGTCAACTCCCACAAAGGCAATTCCAGTAAAGAAGCGTTTGCTGGAAACGCCAGATCCGCAAATCGGTTCGAGTGTTACCGCCTGCAGAAAAAACAAACAACGGAAAGTCTTCTCGGCAAACTTTGGAATTTGGGCAGGAGAGGCTTCAAACATCTGAGAGGGAAAATAACGATAATCTTGACCAGTATCTGAATAAAGATAATCTTCCCCTAGGCGGCCTCCAATTCAAAGTTGTTTACAAAATGTCCTCGTAAGAATTCCCCGCAACGACGACGTTCTAAATGCTGTCAACAAAAATGCTTCAAATGAAATGTCAGAGTACCCACGACAACATGTTGCCATGTAACAAGCCAGACGAAATCACTGGGTTTTCCCAAGCAGTAGTGCGAATTTTCTGTCCCGTGGTTTATTATCTTGTCCTTGGCGCATGTAGCATTCAAGAAAGTAATATTAAAATTAAAGGAACAGCTGCAAATTGTGTCGCGCTTGCTTCTGCAATAATGTGCAGGCTTCGAAAAACCAAAGCGTCGGCATTGCACTACATGATTTCTACTGTACTGTCGAAGCTGACGACTAAATCCTCGTTCAGCGAGAAAAGTTAACGCGATTTGTAAACAAGCTTCGAACGCGTCTTCCCTTTTTGTCAGGCACTCAAAGGTATTAAAATACCTTTGATCACAGGCGGCCCAAGCTCACAATGCGAGGAGTTTTTTTTTTTTTTCTTTAATCTTTATACACCGAATGCAAATATGGCGGACCACTCGGTCGGTGCCCGGGACGAGTTGCATGAAAGCGAGGCTAGTGAGGCTTTGATGTTTTGTTTTGACAATGCTTCCCAGAAAAGTCTTGCTTTGTCGTCGATCTGCTCTGTTTCATTTAGCTGTGGCTACGAGCTGCTGTGTTTCTGAACGCCACGAGAAGGGATATAAATTTTCCACCGTTCGCCTCTCAAGCTTAGGGAAAATAGTGGATCAATGCAATTCGTCGAGACGAAGGAAAGGAGTTCACGATCGCCGCAGGAACTAAAGTTTGTTCGCTACATTTCACATTAGAAGATCTTAGAAAAATCGTTTAAATGACGAGCTTATGTGGTGTCTGGTGGTGTTCCAACACGATTTACATGGCCAGTTCCTTCGTCAAAGTAAAGAAAAGCTCCTCTTGAAAAACATCCTTTGTCTCAAAGGAAGAAGTTGACTTCGCGTCCACTCGCACGGAATCGCACGAAGCAAATACTACGGTGTAATAACCAAGCGAATGAACTTCAACTGCCCCCATCGTTTTATCCAGTGAATGCTTTGAGCCAAATGAAAACGACTTGGAGCTAAATGCGGTCGCTTACACATTTTCTAAGATCTTCCAGCCTGAACGAACAAACTTTAACAGTTCCTTCGGCGATCGTAAACTAGTTACCTTCGTCTGTTTTCCCTGAGAGGCGACCGCGGAAAAGAAAAAAAAAACACTTTCTCTGCTGTGGAAGATTTCAATTCCTTCTGGTGGCATTCAGGAACACAACAACTTATAGGGAGGGCGAAACAAAAACAGACCAGATCGACGACGATGCAAGACTTTTCTGTCAAAACAAAACATCAAAGCCTCACTAGCCTCGCTTGCATGCGACTCGTCCCGGGCGCCAACCGAGTGGTCCGTAGCCTGCAGTGCAGGCGTCTTATTGGGGCGAGTTAGCGTTACAACCTTGCGACCGCCTTTTCAGACCGCCATGTTAGACCGCCATGTTAGACGGTGGGGGATGGGGGAGGGAAAATATGAGATTTTCTTCGCTCCACCCTTCCCCTATCCTTCCTCTTGCCTATCATACACCCCCTTGGTAAAACTTTCTTTCTCTCCCCAGTCTTCCACTGCATGAAAAATTCAAGATGGCGGCTAAACTTTTTACGATGTGAGCGCTCGCTCGAAAAAATCTCGCCTGCTCTGCAGGCTAAGTGGTCCGCCATATTTGCATTCGGTGTATGCGAACGTTCAGCGCGCGAAACGTGACACGGTTACCGCCGACATCTACTATTATATAACTACCGAGTTTGGTTACGCGAAACGGACCTTCGCCTTGCAGTATGTGGTGGTGTTGTGTTACAACGGTTTGAATTTATAGAGGTTTGTATGGGGAAAAACGGTAATCGACATTATAGCTGAAATTTCGGTATTTTCAGTTGCAATAAAAATGACTCACCTCAATGCCTTGTTGTCTTTTCTATTGTCATCTCGCTTCTCAGCTCGATCCGAAGCTATTTAAGCAAGTTGTCGCTTTTTGGTTTTCCTCTACTAAGAAAGAGTAAAGGCTACACACTCGATTCTGGACTGACCCCCGCTCGAAGCGAAAAAAAAAACACTGGATGCAGTGGTTGATCTACTCCAACACACCAGCGAGATGGTTAGCTTGTTTAATGACAGGCTTTACATCTGTTCCACTGAGGACAACCGTCTACACAGGCTTAATGAATTCCACCAATGGATCTCCCAGTGGGCAAAAGCAACAGAAAATCAAAAAAATCATTTTATCTCTACCAAACTACATTTTGATTTACAATCCATGTGCCTTGGCTTTCAGTCTATGGTCCACTTTAAGTTACTTAAAGATCAAAATGCAGTCATCATCAATAGTGAACCAAGACTGTGTAGAAAATCACTTCTGCCAAGTCCGTTCATGTAATGGCCAAAATGATAATCCCACCTTTCTGCAACAGCAATCTACTCAAAACTCTATCAGACTTGGACAGACAACTATCAGCCCTAAGAGTAATGCATCTTGCCAGAGTAGTAATAATAACACAAGGCCTTCAATAGCAGGTTCTAAGTAGTAAAATCTTTGTTTTTCATTGAATGGTTACGTCTGCATACGAGCCAAGTGACTCACCTGGCCGAAGCTCATCCCAGTTTCTGTGGCATGAAGCGACTAGGAGTATTTTTAATCCCCCCCCCCCCCTCCCCTGGGTGAGATGCTAGTCCATCACAGGCTTACCCCGCAACATAAAATTCAGGGCTACCCATTTATACACCTGGGTGGAGAGAGGCACCGTGAGAGTAAAGTATCTTGCCCAAGAACACATCACAGTGGCCCCGGCCAGGGCTCGAACCCAGACCGCTCATTCCAGGGTCGAGCGCACTAACCATGATGCCTCCTAGTTTTTTTTTTCAGTGACTACTGTGTCTCTTTTGGTAAAATTATGAGGGCATGTTAAATATTTTAAGTATTACACTGTTAATGACTTTTCCTTTTGAACGGATTTTAATACCTCTATTTGGTGAGGAAAAGAGAATGTGGGTCAACATAATCAGAAATATGTTACCTCTCGCTAAACGTATTCTGATGTGTCCATCGCTTTCAGACCTGTCTACCACCCTGAAAATCCTGTCATCTAATGTCGCTGTGAAGGGCACATGTGGATTGTTTGCAATCGCTTCAAAAAGGGCTTTAGCTAAAACTTGCTTTGTTGCTCTTGCAGACAGTGGATTTCCATATGCTTCACAAAGTGCAAGCAGTTCACTTTTTAAATACACTCGAGCAAGAGATGCATGATCGCTGTGTTGTTGAGTGAAGGCAACCAGCCTCCCATGTGAGACTACTTTGTGTTGGCTTTGGTCTTTGAGAATGGCCTGTAAAGAAATGTTCCCCTATTCAATACGATATTGCAAAACTTGAAGAGGCCGTAGTCAGTCGATAGACAGATAGCTTAATCAAGTGTCGGTATACACCAGCATTAAGTAATGTGCAGTTGAGTGTTGAATGGAAATCACATTTGTTTTGATTTTGTATAAAATTTTACATTTCTTTTTCGACTTCTACCAATCACGATTCAATATCATATGATAAGTCACATTGAATAGTTCAGTAATCTTTTGAGATAGATCAGAGTGTCTGGCTGGGGAAGGTGATCAGAAATCTGGAAAGGACCCAGAGGTTTTGTATTGTTATCCGTACAATTATCGCGTGCTAAAAGTTTTAGGTATTTCAATTATTTCATGTAGAAATAGAGGGGCAAAACATTACAATTAGAAATTGTTACAAGTTATTGTATTATAAAATGTAGAGCCTTTCTCGTAATCCTCCTAAGAAACATGCAAGAGGTCCACCTCATTTTCTTTATACTGGTATTAATAATCCCCTTTGGCCCAAATATTATTAGCACATTTTTTTACTCCACGAGAAGAAGTAGAATCAATAAACACATAATTTAATTAAAGTAAAAACTTGATTTGATGTTAGATTTTCGATCGTAGAACCAAACAAATGTATTTAATGTTCAGTTCCTGTTAAGAAAAAATTGAACATGTAACTAGTAATCGAGACACCAAGAGGCGCCATTTTGTAAAAATGGTCCCTCGGTTCCAGTGTTTGTCATTCAAGCCTCGTTGCAATTGAACGCACGATACAGGGGCGTTTTCATTTCAGATCCTTATACTGAACAAAGTAGAATGACTTTTTACTCTGATTAACCTTGACACCAGCAATTTGGACTTTCCGAAATTATTTCGAACACATATCTACATAGCGCATATAGCCGGGCTCATTACCTTGTTTTCCTTGACATCCACATCATGAAAGCAGGAGTACCAACTCGTCTTTAACGTTTCATCAGCATTCAGTTCAGCTAACGCAACCTCCACCATTTTATCGCGTTCTTTCTTAAGAATCTGTTGATTGAGAAGTTTCACCCGTTTTTCCTCCAGTTCCAGAAAGAAAAGGTATCCGTGATCTGAAATGTGCAGAAGTCCTCTCTGATGGTACTGCCTTCCTTCGGTGACTTCGAGCGTCTCCGGAAACTTTGATTTTTCTTCCAGTTCAACATAGGGCTGAATGACATTCTCCTCCAGTAGTTCGCAAATGAGTTGTTGCTTCTTTACCGAGGCCAGGGTCGACTCAGAATTTGTATAAACGTTCATTTGAATGTACTTTCGTGCACGATTCAACACTTTTCTGACCGCCCAACCTCCAACATGATGAATTTTTTATCTCCCCACTCCACCCATCTGCTCTACGTTGAAAGGGATCACCTCTTGTCTTAGCTCGTTCATGACATAACGCAAGCGTTCCAGAAATTGTGAATAAGCTGAATTTGAGACTTCTAGTGCTACAGCTCTTTGAGCGGGGGTACACTTTGAAGTGTCGAACAAAGCACAGACATATCCCGGAAAAATTTCACTTGATAAAAACTCGTGTAAACTAGATGTGACATCAGTGAAGCCTTGTCTACTAATCTTGACGACAATTTCATCCTCTGGGCTTTCCACAATAAAATTCTCTACCATCAGAAAGGCGTGGAACCACACTAGTCTAATAAACGAGAGTAGCTTGTTGTTGGGATTCTCCGTTGTTAAGTACTCGATCGCGTGGTTTTTCTATTCGAAAAATGCATTCAAAGGGCTCGATACTCTTTTTTGCAACAAAAACTCGCGGCATTTTGTGAGAGACTCTGGTTGTGGATTTGCTAGGATAGATTCATGCCTCATAAGGCGGTCATACATTTCCGACATTTCCATAGGGACGGGCTCCGCGACGTCAAAAGATGCTTGCAACTGTTGGTCAAGCCAATCTTGCGGGAAGAGAAATGCCTCCACGTCGCCCTCTATGCTCTCGAAACGTTCTTTAACAGATAGGGGCGTTTCGTTGGTGAAACACTTGTGTCGGCAGCAGGTAAGATCATCAACGGGGTCTGTTAAGTGATGAGAAGAAGACATCTCCAAAGCTCTTCTTTGAGGCTTCATCAATTGTAAACGATTGAAATTCAACAACTGAATATGCGCGGGAGATCTAACTCTGGAAACGGCGACGTAAATTAATCCAGACACGTATTCACGGGAGCAATGCACAATAGCAGAGGCAAGCGTTAGCCCTTGAGATTTGTGGCATGTCACCGCGTACGCCAACACGATGGGGTACTGAGTGACGGACCCCACTTTTTGGCCATTCCGGTTTCTCTTCACCCACGTCTCTCTTTTGATTTCTACTACGCCGACGCCTTCGAAGAGGACAAGAAGAGCATCTCCACGAGTACCTTTAAAGATACCGGTACTTCCATTTTTCAAGTCATCCGACTTGTTCCACACGAGCATTACTTTGCATCCTGTTTTAAGTTGTAAAACGCGCTCGCCCGGCTAGCTCATACTACTTGAGTTTTCGTTCTCGTAAGATGCATCGAAAGTTACCATTGTTCCTGGAAGTTTGTCAAGCTCTTCCCTGTTCATTAACATGACCGGTATCTTACGGAAGAAAATGTGCGTTGCACATTCCTTTAATGAACGTGACAGCTCTCTGCTCAAAGAACAAAGGTAAGTCTCCGTTTCATTTGCACATTGGCCAAATCGTATTTCTGACAACGCTTTCAGAAATTCTCGGTCCTCTTCCGATTGACGCATGACTTTGGTAAGCGCAAATCTATGGCTAATGGCATGGTCGAACATGGGCGACTCAAACATGTAACAACCTTCGTCGAACATATTCGGAACAGGCTGTAACTGGAGGAATTCACCAACAAGAATCAGTTGCTTTCCCGCGAATGGATACATGCGACCTAAATCATCGGCAAGGTCATGGTGCAATACATTAACTAACTCCAATATTCTCCTACTGGACATGCTAGCTTCATCCCATATAATCACATCAATAGCCTTCACACGGTCGCAAACCAGCGCGTTACACAAAGATCGGTCGATAACCTGCCGCCAAGGCAATTCGGCTGTCATCAACCCATAAAATGAATGGACCGTCGACGCAACTCCACGGTCGTAAACTTGGCAGGCGATACCGCTCGAACATATCACACCTATCTTTCTTCCACGTGCTTTTGCAACTGATAGGATTCGTTTAATCACTTCACTTTTCCCAACTCCAGCTTGGCCGGTGATCAGAAGGTTGTGCCCCTTGGCAGCAAATGTAACTATTCGTTCCTGATCAGCGTTTATCCTGTAAAGCATTGGAACGAAATCAAGATGCGAACGATTTTTAGACGTGCGAAAATTTAAACGCGATCTGTTGGCACCGGTGTCCGTACTGAAACCTGTT
>NW_028301563.1:33985000-34000000 GCF_042242905.1 Orbicella faveolata
AAGTTACTAAATTTATATTACATGAAATACTCAATATGTTTTGATTCATGAAACTGTTCCTTGAAAAATTAGGGAAATGGCATTTTCAAGCTTCTAAAAATAAACATTTCTGGGGGGGGACATGCTGGTGCTCCATGAAAAATGCCCACTGTGCCTCTGTAGAGATACCCTTAGAAATGTTTTCTGGAGATGAACAGGCTTGAAAGTTTAACTGGATTAAAGGCTGATTCACAATTATATCATGTAGAGAAGGTGGCACTGTGTGACATTTTCACACTGTACTGCATTCTGTACAAGTTCTAAAGAAATCAGTCAGAGATGGTTGCTATTTGGAAGGCAAAACTATTTTCTGTGTGATCCTTTAACCCACTGACTTCCATGCTTCCCGTAACTGGCCATTACAAGGTTTGGCCTTTGTTCCACTTCTGACATCATCACCTTTGACCAAAATTGGCATCATCTACACTCAAGTTCTGCAGGAGGGAAAGATCTTTCCAATGATACCCAAATCAGAGTGATCTGCTCAATGGAGCCTGAAATATGCATGAAAATGCTCAAAAATCTGAGTGAAAAACTCCCAGCAAAATTTCCTGCGACTTCACAGAGCTTAACTCCTTGGTAAAAATTGCCTGTCTCGATGATGCTTTCTCAGAAATTTTTAAACTGGAAGCAAGCCCAGGAGAAGGTCAGTCACTGCTGCAACAGCAAAAAGATAAGAAAAGGAAAAAAAGTTAAGGCGAAATAAAAAAACTTTTAAAACCGAAAAACCTCCAGACGAAGGTCACTTTCTCGTCCAAAAATTTTGATTTCTACGCATGCCCAAGCAAAAATGCCCTAAAACGCAATGCTAGTGGAAAGAAAGACACGCTGTTATGTTGCAAATGCCTTTTTGGGTACATTGGAGCTAATTTGGCTCATTTTCAAGCTGAAAATCTCCAAAATGTCCAAAAAAGATGCATTTTTGGCAAAAAGCTCTGGGATTAACAACGGGTTAAAAGCAATGAGTAATTTGACACTTACTGCATTCTGCATGAGTTCATGTTCCATCTTTAGTTCATTAAGTGCACCTTCTTTCTGGTCACGATCTCTTGATATGGCACGGAGTTCATTACTTGTATCCTTTACTCGCTGTAACAGCCTTTTCTGCTCTTTTTCAAGCTGAAAAACAAATATAAAATAATAATGAGAAGCCTGGTTTAACCCTCCCAAAAAATCGAAAAAAGCACATATGGATATATCAGGAAAGAAAAAAGAACATTCCAATAATTATTAAAAATCCCTATGACCTAAATGACTTGTTAATTTAAAAACATTTTACTTGAAAGTAGTTGAATATTTATAATTTATCACTTAGACACTTTTGCTGTGACCTTTGCTAATCTTTTGCTTCCATCAATAATTATTCCTCTTAATTAAACTAAATTTATTAGGTTCTGCTGTTTACATGTTAAATTTCTTTTCTGATACACTAGAGTTCATACGTCATTTCACAGGGGCAGATTTGGGATAGGGGTTGGACTAGGTGGCTAGCAACCCTCCTTTTGGAGAGGCAAAAAGAAAAAATGAAAAAGATTGTGAAAATCATTGCAGATATGAAGGCAAACATTGCTGGACAGGTACCTCACTGTAATAACATTGCTAGTACTACTTGTGTAACAGTTTTCAATTAGGTTGCAGTTCTCAAATTGCAACACTTTGGGGGCATGTCCCATTGATTCTTCAACCATAAGGTATGGTACATCCAGCCACCTGCCCTTGATAACCACTGGATCCTGGGGGAGAGGGGGGAGGGGAGAGGGGGGGGGTGGATTTCCATATGAAAGGGTCAGGGATGCTTGTTGTCTTGCTTAGACGTATAAATCAACGATTCTGGTCTCCCTTGTGTTCATGACAAAACGCCACTATTTTTTAGCTGTCAAAGTATCTTTAGGGTGTGCTCGAAGAAACAACAAAAAACGCTCTCACTTCTCTATTTAGACTCCATTTCTGCTGGTTTCTTGCGTCCAGTTTACTAGTGCAGACTCCTTTCTGAATAGCATCTGGTAATAAAATTGAGTCTAATCCATTTTACGTGGTATCTTTTAGGGTTCTAATGAAGCTTGAGCCATGCCCAGATTGGTCTCCTTTAGGGGTTTAATTCAAGTTTTTATATGGGCGTCTCCCCTGGCCTGGATCTGCCCTCGGTTTTAATTTGTAATTTGTCAGCCACTCAGCTTTTCATACAGCAAGCTTTATATACCAGTAGTTGTTCTGGGTTGAATGTTTCCTTGTGAGGTCTTTCAAAACTTTGTAACAAAACAAGTCGTAAAAAGTTTATAAACAAACTAGTGCATTGTTGGAATTGTTTACATGTATATGTTTTTGTCATTGTTGATGCTTCTTTTCCAATTCAGAATTCAGGAGTTTTATAATTCTGGATCAAAGTTAGAACAATCTGCAGCTCAAAATCACCTCTCTTGAGATCTTTCTTAAGATCCTGTCATCCTTGAGTGATTGCAGCTCATTCTGCTTGGCATTCAGGTTCCCATCTACATGTGACTTTGTGACATGGGGCAATACTTTGCTTTTCAAAGCATGTGTATTTTGTCCTTGTACAGCATCAGGTGCAATTTTGAGTTTGCTTAACTCATCACTTGTCAAATCCCTTATACCTCTTATAGTCATGCACATTTCACCTAGATCCTGGTTTTCCTGGAAAGGTAAAGAAACATTTTGCATTAGATTTTAAAGCTCAATATTTCTTAATTCAGAACTCAGCAGTTCTATAATTTAGGATCATATTTTGCTGTTCAGTCAGCTCGCAAAACAAACATGGCCGGTTGCTCATGTCAAGCATGATTGTTGTTGCAAAGATTTACGGATTTATTAATGATGTACCTCGACTGTTTTAGTTGATTATGCTACCCCAGATCTGAAGCTATAGACAGAGCTTAACAGAATGTGTGCAAAGATAGTGTATCGGTTAAGGTCAAGAATTCGGAAATGTATGTATCAACAGGTCTCCATGCAGCCAATTTTCCAGGAGTTATGAGTTCATTTTCATCAATTTAAGATTGCAGATGTCCCAAGATTGTATCTGATCTTAAAGTTGGATATCTATAAATTTGATTGCAAATTTCATTTAGTTTTGTATGGGATTGAATGTTTGTAAATCAGTAAATCAGTGAACAATCTTTCATGTTCATTCAAGGTTATGTGCATGCTGTAAGCTTATACATTCATGATCCATTTGAAATGCCATAAAAGCTGTTGTAATAATAAAAGCAGAGCCTTGTTAATCATTTTTAATACTGATGTGATATTCAATATTAATGTGACTTTCAGTATGTGATTTTAAATAATCAATTTATGTTTATGTGTGGCTAAAAGTTTTGAACTTGTCACTGACTTTTCATAGCTGGTCGCAAAATGGCGACTTAACATTTTTGTCTTTAATTTTGAGCCCTGTTCTTGCTTTTTGACATTCAGTGTTTTCATTCTCTTTAGTGGTTAAACTTTGCTTATCATTGTCATATTTATAGTTTACATTCTTTTTATTAGTCTTTCTGGTGTTTCTGTAATAGTCCACATAAGAATTCCATTTATTACTACTCACAAGTCTTGGATTTGCATTTATCATTTTCACTGCTTGTGATGCTTATTACAATATTCTTCAGATGTGTTTTCTTTTTCTTCTAATTGTATGTTCTTGTTCAGAAAAGAACATTTTGCTCTGTGAAACTGAAATCACAATAGCTGTTTGATGGTGCTCATTTCCTGAGTAAGAGCTATTTGGTACTGTTGATACAAAACGTACTTCATTTACATGACCTATACAATTTATAAACTGCTCCTGTTTGCTGTGATGATGTATGATGTGGCTCTATCAAAGTCACCAGTCCAATATTTCGTGAGATTCTACAATATAAATGTGTATATTTAGTGATTCTGCAACTGCTTGTATAATTAGTGCATCACACCACTGATGTACCTTGCATTGACATACTTATGAAGTAACCATTCCATGAATTCTGAGTATCACTTTCAATGAAATGTTCTGGGTTATCTCTGAGGTATTAAACAGCAGCTTGTCTGATGTAAAAGTGATGATTGGGATTATCAAACGATTGATGTGATATGGCTCTAAAAAAGCAGTCACCTGCACCACCTACATCTAGAGCTATCACCTAACTGTCCCAATCGAAAGTTAAGAAATGTCAAGGAATTTACTGGCAATCTGCTCTGATTGTCCACATCTTGTAAGGGGCCTGGATTTAATTTAACATCACCTGATCTCAAAAGATTCATTCTTGATACCCAATATCTTTTGGTGAGACAATGTGATTTTTTAATTTTACCTGAACAACAGCTACTTTAAAAATCGACAAAGTTAGTAAAAAAACAGTTGCATTTGTGTAAAGACCTTTAGTTATATACCATAATTTATACTCATTTGCCAAGCCACACAATTAATCTTGAAGATTTAGGGGTATATTTCTTAAGAATAACCCAACCTTGCATCAAGCATTTTCTGTTAAATAGAATTCAGGACCTTTCTCACCGGTATTCTAGATGGCTCTTGCTCTCTATGTTGTTTTACTTGTTTAACTAACTTGGAATTTTTCCCCAAAGAATGTTTATAGAATTATCTGAATGGCAGTATGCCAACAATGGAAGCTCCCACGACAAACTTCACAACTGTATGAAATGATCTGTTAAAAACAATGCTTAGATGGTAGCTGGAGGTTTCACTCCCAAGCAAATTAGCACTCACCAAGATCGCACCCACATCAACTCAACAAGCGATCAAGTGCTTAAAATCTATCTTTCTCTTACTGAGCAAAGAAGATAACATTTATAGACATAAAATCACACAAAACATGTTTATTTCTTGTTCTTTAATCAGAAACCTTTCACTTAGCCGGACTGACACATAGTGCAAATGCTGCGGCTTATTGACTAAATACCTTTTAAGAAATCCATCACAAAGAACGATCACTCACCTAGCAAGCAATAAATACCCTGACACCAGTTTAATACACATCTACTAGAATGAGATGACCCAGACAACGATCTTTGCAGTTTTCCTTCTTCGAAAACACATGGTTGTTGACAAAAACGAAAAGATCACTCACCTAGCAAGAATTAAGCAAAGAATAAACACACAGATTTCAGCTTTCCTTTTTCGAAATTGACTGACTTCAAATCCTCCAAAAGCAAGTGGTTGTTATCGGATTTCACATTCTTGTTTTCTCGTATTTGATTGGTTCTGAATCTCCTCCAAAATCTGTTACTTACCATGAGCTATTTTCTTTGTTCTTTTCTCGCATTCGATTGGTTGGATTATTCCCCTGAGGAACGAATTTTCTACCCGGAGGTGTTACAGGCAGAGAATAAATGTAACACGCATGTAATGGAATCCGCAGGGAAACGTCAAGAGTAAATCCAAGATCTTGTCATATATGAAGTAGTGGTCATGCATTTTACAGCCTATCATAGTGTCTGCAGCATATATAATGCAGGAGACACAAAAATGTTCAAAAACAAATTTTTTTTTGGCTTTTTTTTTCAAAAATCTCTGGGTGTCAATATGTTAATCACTCTCCAATTGATGATCATGCGCAGTACAATTACGTCACAAAACATATTATGTACTTAAATGCATTCTCCAGCATTCTGGGATGGAAATTTATTATTCTGTCCTCATTTTGTTAACAAAAACAGTGAATAATTTACAGAGCCATTACCCACTAGCACACAAAGTGGACTTCATGAGAAATAATATTGTAACTGTTCACAGCCTTAGAGAATTTACTAAATTGAAAAGTGAAATGACCAGACTTTGTTGTATTGGTAAGCTTATGTGTATTCAAAGGTCATGGAGGTTCAATGACTCTTTTGACATGCAAAACAGGCACTTTATTTATATCCACCAGTGCAAGTTTATTATGTTAAAAAGGTGGATTGTAAAATCTTAATGACTTCCCTTTTGACTCGTTTGAAAAAATGACCAAGAAATTACCAAGGCTGTCTTGAACCTGAAGTCTTTTATTCATGTTATTCACAGCCATGTCGAAAACATGTGGTTTTCAGTGACATGAATAGTCACGCGTAAATGTTATGTAACAGCTTATAAGAGAGGGTCCTGGTAACTTCTTTCCTAACGTTGACGAAGTGTTTCAAAGAAATGCGATGCTATCGAAAGCTTACTTTGCTTGAAAAACTCTTCTGTAATTCATCAGACACAAAAAAATATTACTTTTCCGACAAAACTACTGTAATTTGGAGATGCAGTTCCTGGTTAGACTGAGTTAGTAAAGTGAGTGGGCGGTGGAAACATGTTTCGGTCAGTCTGGCTTGTTTTGTATTTGTCTACTTGAGTGTAGGCAGGCCAGGTATTGTACTCAGAGTACATGGGTGCCTGTAACCGGGTACCGGCTTCTAATAAAACCCCTTGCAAGAATATTGCCAAATGGACCGTGGATCAAACTGCGAGAAAACGAACTGCAACAAGCCAGAACTCCATGAAAGTCCAGCAGAAAATCCAAGTGAGCCAGCCAGCCAAAATTAGGTCATATTACCATGATCGCTTTCTGCAAATTTGACAACCTTAAATGAAACATAAAACGGCTTGTTGCATTCGTAGAATGCAGTCCTAATGCAGACTTGAGTCGAGTTTCATGGGACGGTGGACCTTTGTCCGAAGTTGCGACACCGATTTGGCCACCCCGCAGCAGGGGCAAAACGAATGACATCATCGCCAAACCATGTGCTGTACATTTCTTTCGAGTGCGGGTCTTTGTTTCGTTCAAGTGCAGGTTTTTGTGGACATTTACACTGTAATTTGGAAGCTGTAAGTATTCAATTGTGCTCTCAGCGTTGGATTTAGGTGAATTTAAACGCCTTGACGGTGGCATTTATCGAAATCTGATGGAATTGTCCTTGTTTAATTTATTTGTTTTAAAACGAACATGACTTTGAAGCGCCTTGAGAACATGATACGTGAATTAGTCGCACGGAGTTTGTTTACGCTGATGATAACCGTGCACATGATTGCAAATGTTTGCTTACATTTTTGCTTCCAGTTTAGAATAATGCACGTAAAATTTACTTTTACAAATTAGCTTTTACGTTCAAACATTACCAGTTAATGTGAGAATATTTAGCACGAAATTTGAAGGCTATAAATGTAAATACTTTCGTTCTATTAAACTTGGGAGTCTACGGAAACTTGCGCTGTCACGCAACGTGTCAACAAATGGTGGACTTTGACACTATGATAAATCTGTCTGTATAAAATCCTTGGTTGTCGATGAAAAACGTTGATTTTAGCAATAGACAGAGGTTCAAAGTCAGCCAGTGAAATCATTTATATATATTTAATTAAGTGACGGTGTCGAATGCACTCTCATAATCTTTGATTACTTCTAGTTCTGGCACTATTTTTTAGCTTCCCTCCTGTTGTAGATGCAAAAGGGCATGATTGTTGGTTTCTTTGAAGACATCAAAAATTCAGAACATAAAAATGGTGAACAAAATAATTAAATGAAGAAACTATGGACAACTTTAGAGAACCAGAGAAACAAAGTGCAATAGCATGAAGGATAATACCTTGAGGTAAAGAGAGGAACCTGAGGATGATGTTGTACACCTGCCAACTCTCACCCCTTAGGCATGAGTCTCATGCCTACAGATTGAAAACTTCAATCTCATGCCAGCTCACGCTTACAGGCTAAATTCTCATGCCTGATTGAAAAATGCAAGTGGTTGCAGCTTTGCTCGACACAATTTCCAAAAATATGTAAACTTAAACCGATGTAAGAAATGACAACTACCGGTATGTGTAAATGATGATACTTCCTTCTTAAAATAGAAGGCACTGGGAGCAAGGTCACGTTTAGCGATACACGTCCTGAGACTGGGACAGGGAAATGTCAGGGCTGTTTCCACTTCCGCTATTTTTGGTAGACTTCGGACGTCTTGGGAAGTTTTCAGACGTCTTAGGGAATCTTCGGATGTTTGTGTCGTCTTTGAAAAACCCAGCACTCCCAGGATAAAAATCTCATGCCTTTAACTCAGAAAAAGTTGGCAGGTATAAGGTTGGTGTCATGCTTTGTCAGGCAAAAACTTAGCAAGCAATTAAATTTTTAGTTAATTTTCAGCAAATTACTTGAATTCCGACTCTTCCACCAATTATTTCTTAGAGAAACTGAGAAATGCACTTCGTAAAGTTCTACAAAGTACTGAGGTATAAAAAAAACAGACAAATTAAAATAAAATTGGCTTTAAGACTACGCTGCCCAGCACATGCTTCGCTAACAGAAACAAACTGTTTTAGAATAATTAAAACTTTAACTTAATAACCTGCCTATCAACCCTAAACCCAATCATTGCTCCTTTGACAATGAATAGCTTGCTAAGATGAATTAACGTACAGCAATTGTGTTTGGAACTGTGTTAACAGCAAAAGATGAAAGATTGCTAGTTGTTTATCAAACAAACATTTTGAAGACGAACCCATGTCAGTGGAGAGGTGCCAATTGTAATTTTGAAACCAATCACAGCACAGCAGATATTGTCAGCAGTCTCACAAACAGACAGCACTTTGAATCCTGTCAGTTCAATATGCGTAAGTTTAAGCCGGTGAAAACCAGTCAAGAAACTGCTTTTTTTTTTATTCGTCTCTGGATGCGGATGGTGGCAGGTCAAACAATTGAGGACAGCAGAGATTTTCATGCAAAAAAAGAGGGGAATCTCTGTCATGCAGGGTCCTCGAAATTCTGAATTTATGCAAGCCTATAATCACGAGACGACATGATCGAACGGAGAACCCCTACTGTACTTCTGCTACACTGAACAAGAACATATTCAAATTTCTATCAGTTACAAAACTTCAAAATTACCATAGCCTTAATTTTAGGAAACAAAGCATTTCCTTGAAACACGTTCCATTTTTTATCCACCCCCCCCCCCCTGCTCCCCCCCTCCACCATGGACGGTATATTTTGGTAAGGTCTGAGCAGACCCTGTTTCGTCGTAGGAGCAGGGGTAGGAAACGTTTTTTGGTTTTCAGAAACAAGGCTATCAGAATCTGTAATTTCTGAAAATTATCGCTGTAGGAATCTGTAAATTGAAAAAAGTGCCCTTGTCGGAATCTAATTTAAAGAAATCAGTCGTATCAGAATCATTGAAATTGAAATCGAGACCTGTCGCAATCAGTTTTTCGTTGGATCCGAGACCTGTCGGAATCTGACGGCTATCTATCCTTCCATCCCCAGATGCGGAAAATTTTTGGAACGTCCCTGATGCACTTTGTAACAAATTGTCAGTCTAAAAATAGAATGCGGAGAATCTTTTAACCGATAATTAGAAAAATCACCCTTACGTTTTTGTCTTCGACTGACTTGACAAAAAATATGATGCAAAATAACAAAATTACCCCACTTACCACAGCCAAGTCAACTCCAGCTGGCCCTTTATTTGTTAAATGCTCCAACGCTTGTTTTAGTTTCGTGTTATCGCGAGTTAAAGCTTCCAAAACTTTCTTCGACACACCAGGAGTAACAAGGGCGCCTATTTGAGCGCCCGACGGTAACTGTGTTATTCTGTTCTCTGCTCTTGCTAGAGAGCCTGCAAGCCGTTCATTTTTTTCTAGAAGAGTCTTGATTTGCTGCTCCTTCTTTTGTAACTGCAGTCCCAGGTTTTGAACTGCCGTTAGTTTCGACGCCATCTTCTTTTTATCAGTCACCATTACCACTAGCGACTGACGAAGACGTTGATTTTCGGCCAGGACGGCTTCAATATTTGCCTGTTCTGCCATTTTCAAGCCAGAAAAGATTGTAAGGTTCGACAAATTGCCGCGTTCGTTCTCTAAACCACCAAGTCAAGACTATTACAGTTGGTCGGTTATCGTGTCCACTTTCCCTTTATATCCTGGACTATCACAGGGAAATTCGCTCTCCGAAGCATCCGTGATGTGCAGCGGGGGGAGCAAGCAGTGAGGCCTGGAACCGAGTTTCTATGATCGCCCCGGTTAATTCGCCCCGGTTAAGAAATTTGGCCGAGCGAGTCTAAGTACTGGTTTGTGAAAACAAACATGGCGGACTTTCGTGAGCGGGATGCGTTTGTAAAGTTTTGTAAACGTCGCGCATATTTCACGGTCAAACATCTAAGAAAAAGTCCTAGTTGCCCAACATTTAAATCTTGGACATTTTGATCGAGGCATCGGGGATAAATATTCCAACGTAAACCTGCGAGGGGGACCTCCACAGTGTGAGTCAGATTGCAGGGATGAATATTTCATTCGAGCATTTTTTGTAGCGGTGCCCTGTCAACGTGATAAACTGAAGTATTTCTATATTTCCGGACTCCCTGATGGTAAGGGTTGCTTTTTTGGAACAGCTTAACAACTTCGTGACCCCTTTTTTTGCACTTAACTGACAGGGTTAAAGCAGGTTTTATAGGGAGTGCAGTGGGAAGGGCGCTTTTCTGTTACGTTACTAGATCTTACTACAAGAGGCCTGTTTCAGTTTCAGTTTCTGGCACTATTTATGAAAGTGAATACTGGATAGGTCCCTCGGCAGAATTGAGAATTCATCACCATCTCTTTGTTTACAACACAGTAATGGTGTCGATTGTTTTTGTTTCTTCATAGTCATCCTTAGACTTTTTGTTTTGACTTAACAGCTTACGTAAATAATAGGTCCAATCAAGTCGTTGAGATGGAGAGTGTGAAGGACGTTTGACTTTACCACCTCATTTTATTGCTCTTTCTGTAGCCCTTTCCCTGCGACTAATTTTTTATGCCACCACTCAATCAGTTATCAAAGGGTTCATGCTCTTCTCTTGCACTAAGAATTGTCATTTGAGACAAGTACTATTAAAGACTTCATTCATCTGACTTTATATTAGTCTTCATTATTGTCTTATTTAGCCATCCTTTCATTACAGGAACAAGCCACTGATAATCAAGACTTAAGACCAAATTTGATTTATTAAAATCCTTACTCACCTTTTTGCCTTAGAGGAATAAAACAAACCTGATCCTTTCGTTACCGGTCATTTGATTAACCCCTAGCCGATTAGCTCCCAACCACAAGTCCATTAGCCCCTTACTTGTGCTTTAAGAACGAGAAAGATACAGTTTTTTTATTTCTGGTTGCGGGCTTATCGACTTCTGGTTGGGGTTTAAATGGTTAAGGGCTACTAGACTTGGAGGCTAAATGACAGTTACCGATCCCTGCGCTTGATGTCTTTTCTTGTTATTCTCAAAAGCCTTAAAGCCAAGTCTCAAAATTGGCCTATTTCAAATGTTGTGGAGGTTCTGTTGACTCAGGTTTGCCCAAGTTAAAGTTAGTTGTCTGGATGAATGACCATTTTACCTGCCTACCTTATTACTAGCACTCAACAATCCGATTGATTTGTTTGGAGCTAGATTTGAGAGCGAGAATCTTTCGAGTGTTATAGTGAAGACATCTGCCAGCTTCGATTCTCGTGCCAAGGCCCCGCCGGCTAAGAGGAGCGAAAAGGGCTATGGGGACGAGGATGCTCACGGGTGGAGGGCAAGGAATTTTTGATCTTACAAACTATGCCTCACGCGTCTGCTCGTCGATTGATCTTCGCTGTTTATAATTAACTTACCACACTCGTACAGAGGTATGAAACTTCACCGTAACCTTTTTTCTTTTGCTGCTTTTGCTGGCTACAGCAGGCCGCTTCAACTTGAGACAAAGTTTGTAAGATCATGCTCGAGCGTCGTCAGGCATCAATAGGGAGCGCAACGACGACGACGACGCCGGGGACGACGCCTAATGAAAATGAATTTATATTTTACCAGCGAAATTCGCCATTGTCTAGATCTGTTCAATACGCCAATGGCTCCAAAAACGTGCTTAAGCTAAATATGCAACGACAGCGTTCAATTCCAAATGGAAATACGAAAAATTAGCCGTCGTCGTCCACGTTCCGTAGACGACGCAGAATTTGGTCATTTCACGTTGTTGTTTTGCAGAAGGACGGCAAAGAAATGTACGAAGATTTATAACGCACGTGCACAGCTATTGTTCTGCTCATTAAACCTTTTGTATGGTGACGTTCGTCGTTGTCGTCGTCGTCGTGGTTTGCTTAAGCTCCCTAATAGCAGACTTGCAATTTTTCAGTTTTCTTTTAAAGAACACGACACGACAACACAACACGACACAACACAGCACGACACAACACGCCACAACACAACACAACACAACACGACACAGCACGACACAACACAACACAACAAAACACGACACGACACAACGCGACCCAACAAAACACAACACGACACGACACAACACTGCACGACACGACACAACACGACACAACACAACACAACACAACACGACACGACACAACACGACACGACACAGCACGACACAACACACAACACAACACGAAACGACACAACACGACACGACACGACACAGTATAACACAACACAATACAACACAATAAAACAAAACACTACACGACACAATACAATACGATGCAATGCAATGCGATGTAATGTGATTCAATTCAATACAATACAACTTTATTATGTCACACTTAGCTTTTCAGGTGTGACGTCACATGATGACATGACACACCAGCTAATTTACAGGTATTCCACGTGCATTTAAATTATAAGTAAATATTATAAATTATACCCTTTCATAGAAAATACAGCCAATCAGAATACAGGAAAGACGTTGTATATCTGACGGTATTACACCCAACCTTCCCATCATGCGCCGCGTGTATGTCGCATTGATTCAGTGTTGGCCACTGTATTACCTATGGCATGGTATAAAATAGTTATGTAACGTTCTCTTGTGGTATACCATGGGTTATCTCACTGGCCACTTGTATTTTCTTGTTATACGCACTCGCGTAAAGGCTTGTGTGTATATCAAGAAAATACAAGTGACTCGTTGAATATTCCATGGTATACCACAAGAGAGCGTTACATAACTGGTGCGTACGAGTAATAATGTTTAAAAAAGTATAGGACAGGATCATCAATGAAATACAACTAGAATAATTACACGATCTGCTAAGAAGTAAAAACGATGATTCTATGTACAATCATTAAGATAACTATAACCATAAGTAAGTTAAGTTAAGAGTCTTAAAGGCTCAAAAGGTCAATTTTCTTGATACTGTTTTTTAAGTTCTAATGGTTCTGCGTTAATCTGACAGCAGCTTCCACAGCTTTGGCGCTAGCTAACGCCACGATTTCAGTCCGTAGGTTGTAGTATAAGCGACCTATGCCCATTACCACATTAAACCTCGTACAGTGAGCTCGTGAGTAACTTGTAAGTTATGTCGGTGTTTTCCCAGATGAGCTCCTTGCAGGAACCAGCTCCTCTCTATCTCAGTACAAATTGCGTTTCGCCTCTGCTTAGAGTGTGTTGTATGCTGTCCTTTCTCACCGCCAGTTCCTCCGGCGAACTTCGAATTCGCTGCCTTGATTTCATGGACTTTCTTGGGATCTGCCCCTTCGCTAGGAAAACGGCCATCCTGACTTGTTCTATGACTACAAAGTTATTACTGTTGAATTCCTTTCCGTCAGGATGCGACACAGTTGCACTGGTTGAGGTGTTGCGTTCAAAAAATAGGCATGGGTTGGTTTTCCTTCGCTTTCCCAAAAGTACGTTTCTTACCCCCATCACGACAATAAACAGTTCAACAAAGCGATCAGAGGATCATCAGTTTCAACGCAAATCTAGTTAGTCTGACTTTATACCTTTGTGCACGTCTGTTTCTGTGTGCTAAGCAATTAAATACCATGGCAACATGCCAATTAAAATTAATTAGTCTCATTGTAGTTATTATTTTGCCCAGTTAACTCCATAACAACAAGCCAATTACAGACAAAAGGTTAAATACACACTACAAATATTACTCGTCAATCTCTATAGCAAGATACCATCCAGGTTTTAAAATAATTAACTTAATTATGTCAAATATTACTGCCAGTGTATTTTGCGTCGTTTACTCCTTAGCAAAATGTAATTTAAAAACGTGTAAAGTTTGACAAATAACTTTATTAGGTCAATTTTTGATGATGATTTGTCCCTTAGCTCCGGCTAGAACATAGGCCATTGCCCCCTTCTGTTCTCCTTAGCAATAAGTCAATTAGGGCTAATTAGTCTCACTGTAATAATTATTTTGCGCCATAACTCCATAGCAAAAAATATTACTTCTTAAACTCCATAGCAACATGCAATATTAACATGCAACGCGCGATCCGGTCACATGGTACAATATCACACATGCTGGGATGCAAGTTGTACAGTGGGACTTCCAAAACAAAGGCAGGTCAAGGTGCACTGGCACTAGTTCCTTCGTTTTGGAAGTCCCACTGTGCAACTTGCGTTCCAGCATGTGTGATTTTGTACCATGTGACCGGATCGTACAAAGGGCCTATTATCTTTTTGTCATTAATTTCATAGCAACTTGCCAATTACTTCTCAAACTCATTCATAATTCATCAAGTTTAGACAAAGGAGATCATGACCGTGACGGTGTTTGGATATCTGATCTTAATCAACAGAGATTTTTAATTACGATTTTATTTCTCCGTTTTTTTCCTTAGTTTTAGTTTCGATTGATATCAAACACTCGAAAGTGATCGATTTCAAACACTCAAGACAGTGTTTGACCACATTTCCAAACACCTCAAAGTTCGTCAAAATACTCCGCTGGGCGTCGTATTTTCAACTCCCTTCTCGGTGTTTGGAAATGTGGTCAAACACGGTCTTTCGTGTTTGATATATTACATAAAATACAATTTTTGAAACAATATGCTCTACAAACATTACTGGTTTCGTTTGTAATAAATTCCATACCAACATGTCAGTTACGCACAATGTAAATTTTTTTTTTTATATCAAATATTTTGTTCACAACCGCACACCCAGCTGCTAGGCTACTCACTAGTGAGTAGCGTATTCCAATAAACGAACGGCGTTCCTGATAGAACGCTAATGGATTTGTACTGAAACC